>NW_026862470.1:0-110322 GCF_026571515.1 Ruditapes philippinarum
AAAATCTTAATTTCGGTTTTTTTTACATGGATACAATTCTCCGTGCTAATTGTTTTTTGCCGGAAAATTTTGGTAATGTATTGTTTTATATATTTTACGTCGTTCAAAAGTCACATTTAAACATAATAATGAACACAAGAAGTATCAATTTGCTACATTCTTGTTTCAATTTATATACGTCCTTTACGCTTCAGAAAAATTATGTTATCTACTTATTAGTCCTTCTACATGCATAAGCACCGTTTTCACCCTTAACCCTTTATAAGAAAATATCTCAATTGCAAGTTTCTAGCGTTCAATCTATCTCGTAAACGCCATTTATAATGTAAAGTGAAGATGTTAAAATGCCCTGACTGAATAGCGAACAGCAAAGACCATCATTAGACAGCTGTGCACTGATGGATTGCACTGCTCTCATGGGTAAAATCAGTTGCCGTTTTGCGTTTGGTTATCAACAAATTTCCTTTTAAAACATTTTTCTGTAGTTTTATATAGTATTTGTTTAGAATGACAAAGACTTTCTAACGGCATTTCACGTGGAGGAAATGAAAAAGGGCGAACATTTACGATATTTTTCGTGTGTTTGAATAAAGATACATTTAAAATAATGTATGTGTATATTAAAGACATATTAATTAATGTTGCATGTTTAAACCACTTGTGCATATAGAGACAAATAACTGTTTTCTTTTAGGTTTTGAATAATGGAAACGTTAAGTCAAATTAATGTTAAATTTGTGAACAAATATTTGTGAAAGATGAGAAAATAATGTAAAATAACGATACTCAGTCGAGACGAGACTTGGAGCCATGGAACGACATATAACGATTTTAGAAAAGTGGTTTGTATCTTATTTTACGTTCATATCTTTTCGTAAGACTTTGTTCCTTTGAGTGTCTTGCTTAAGTTGATTGTAGGCTGTAAAAGTTCGACAAGTGTCCGTTTTACATCTACTGTGGTACCATCTACAGTGTTATTAATGAGAAATGTAGCCACAAAAATGTTTGTTTATATATTTTACGCTCGCTCGTCGCAATGTTTCTTAAATCTAAAGAACCATATTTCATTTTTATATGCAATAACCTTATTTTATTTTACTTTGTACTTTCATGTTATGTCTTAATGACATTAAGATATAAACACAATTTTGATAAAAATGACATATATTTTGGAAATAACAACGCAACACTATACAATTATTTAAGACGAGTCTCGGGTGGAACACGTTTGTTTGTAAAGTGACATAGTGAGCTATTTTCATAAAATATTGACAAATTGGTTCGCCTGATCAAAGCTTCAAAGCGCTTATTTTGCCAGACAGTTGTAAAATTCGTAGTAATTTTCTAGTAAAGGTGGGTCATTTAAAACGCATTAGTTCCAATATATTGTTCCAAAACAAATAGATTGGTTTGCTTTTGTCTAGGAATGATAATGGGAGGGAAACAAACTATTTTCTTTGATTTACAATGCAATTGCTATTAGTACGAGTACAATGGTAAATTATATTATATTATATTGTGTCATGTCATGTCATGTCACGTCACGTCACGGGAAAATTGGGAAAATCCAATTCAGCCAGTGAATATGATACTACACCCAGTGAATATGATTTTATAAAAAAGTTCTGTTGGCTACTGTTTGAACCAACGATATTGTAGCTGTATTCTGATCATATAATAATGTCATATCATGTTTACCTGAGTCTGCAGTTTTTATGTGTAAATGTTTAATATTGAAGGTTTTATTTGGTATTGTTAGTAGTAGTATTGTTGTTGGGTTTTTTTTGCAATTGCTCTAACATGGCAAGCACACATGCAATTATTAAAAATGGTAAAAAAAAATCTATTATCTACTTAGATAAATTTTATTTATTACACTCTTATAGATTTATTTATCACAAAAATACATTTATGTAAGGGTCATTTAGCAAAATTATCGGGTGACGAAATGCCTTAAATATCTTAATTTTCGCGCTGCCAATATCACCGAACTGCACAATTATTACAGCATTGAACAAAATACACCGCAAAATTAGTTTCAGGAGCATCTTTTATAATATCATAAAGATGTATTATTATTGTCTAAAAGACTGTTTTGTTATATATTCTGTTCTATTTTTAGAGCTTCATTTTCTTTATTTATTTCTTCACAGGAACCTGAAATTCTATCCAAAACAAAAAAATAACGATTTAAAAAAAAAATCCCATACATATACTATAAAAAAAACACAAGGAAGGCAACAACATTTCCCCACCCACCGCCACATTTACCAGGGATATTCGTAAAAACGCCTGGAATTTACTTCCGAGCACACTAAATCAATGAAGCACATTAAAATCTATCAGAAACACAACTTACTCTTATCAACTATCCAACTTTTACGCCAATTGAATGAATTTATCACTGCTCTTCTCCAATCGTCGGTTCCATTGCCAGTTCAAGCGATAAACTCCGTCATACCGTTATTGACCGGTCTTTGTAGATCCCGAAATTCTACCCAAAACAAAGAAAGAGAACGATTTAAATAAAAATCCCATATAAAATACTACTTTTATATCTATGGGATTTTTACTTAAATCGTTTTTTTTTTTTTTTGGATAGAATTTCGGGATCTACAAAGACCGGTCAATAACGGTATGACGGAGTTTATCGCTTGAACTGGCAATGGAACCGACGATTGGAGAAGAGCAGTGATAAATTCATTCAATTGGCGTAAAAGTTGGATAGTTGATAAGAGTAAGTTGTGTTTCTGATAGATTTTAATGTGCTTTATTGATTTAGTGTGCTCGGAAGTAAATTCCAGGCGTTTTTACGAATATCCCTGGTAAATGTGGCGGTGGGTGGGGAAATGTTGTTGCCTTCCTTGTGTTTTTTATAGTATATGTATGGGATCTTTTTTTAAATCGTTATTTTTTTGTTTTGGATAGAATTTCAGGTTCCTGTGATTTCTTTGTATTACGCTTGTATTCAGTGCCCCGATTCAATTATATATTTTGTGCGTGTTAAAGGAAACATATCCACTAAATTCAAAGGTGTTTTATGTTATAATTGGAAAAGCATATTTCTGGTTAGTTTTTTTTTTTGCTTATCTTTTCCCTTTCTATATCCTTTGTTATACACATAAACTATACAATATCTTAACAATCAACACAAGCAAAATACTTAGCATGACCAGCAAATTGTATGAATTAGATTCTTTAATTTAACGTACCGATATCATGCTTATTCAGTTGTGTGTTGTTTTGGATGTTCGTGAGTTACAAACCGTGTATTAAAATGTGTTGTTTGTTTGTTGGTTTCTTGATTGTTTGTTTTGTTTTTTTTGTTGTTTTTGTATGTCGGTCAACAACATTTTAAAGTTTATAGTAATAAGATAAATGAGGATACAAATTCAACAGCCAGCAAATCATATTAGCTTTGTTATTTTGACACTTCAAAGCAATACAAACAGCTCCCTTATGTAATATTTTCCAGTATATTTTGATCCAATGACAGTTTTGAAATAATGAGATGTATTTGTAAGCGATGTCCAATCATTTCTAAACCGAAGATTCGACACTTTACGACATATCTTTATCAGTGAAATATGGTTGCTGATTTTAGCTATGTTTTTTTTTGTTGTTTGTTTTTGTTGTTGTTGTTGTTGTTAATGCTGTTGTTGTTTTCGCTCTACAGGGCGACAGGCGTAAAATCTTTCAACAGGTTCAATGGGAAAACATGAAAGATTTTCGAAAATTCAACAAGGCACACTTGAGCAACGATAATTTAATATAAGATACGATACATTGACTTTGTGTAATAAAGAGTTTTGTCGAAGGACGTTATTTTGAAAAGAAAATGCATTGCTACAAATATGAATATTTACTATAAATTGGCAAATACAAGAGTAATTCATATTAATAGTTAATATTTTACTAAGCCTTAATTTTTGTAACAACAGGAATGATATAAATATGTATGCAGACAAACTTTATATTTACATTTCACTGTTTTTTATGATTTTGAACTGGTTTAAAGATGTGTTTCCTTCATTGGTGCATTTGATTTTTTATAACAATTGTTGTTAAAAGCTTTGAAACAATTACTGTTACTAAGAACTGTTATATTTTGTGCCTTAAGAAAAAAACTTGAACATAAACATGAGAGAACAGTTAAAGTTTATTCAATGTTTATCATTCCGGCACTAGAGCAACGTATTGTAAAGAATTAAAAACAGAAAGGTGTTGCCGCAAGAAAGTTTCAACTAGATATTTAGACTATGGTTCATGAAATGCGATATCACAATTGGTAAAATATGCTTGCAAGGGACTGTCTGAGATATATTGAAAAACAATAAATCAATTGTAAACATGTTCCCATTATATTTTTTTTTCTTATATTGTTGCCTAACAAAACAAACCTTATTAGAGTTCACAGGTAGTAGATATAGTAGAGAGATTGTATAAAATTAATGTTAAGAGGCAATGAGTCAAGGACCAGAAGATAGAATTTCCAATTTGTTATTGCTTATCATAAGTATACCTTTGTTGGTGGCAAAGCTTAATGAATTTGCAATCAAATACAACTAGTTCCATGCCAATCTATTATAAAGTATCAGAACACCATCAGTTTATCAGAAGAAAGCTAATCTTCAACTGTAACGAAGGCATGACCGACATTTTTCAAATCGTTCAGAAACAGTCATAGATTTGAATTGGTCAAACATATAAGATACTACACACATTCAAATAAATAAATCTTCTTTTTTTTAAATGATATAGCTATGATTTTTATTTACTTTCTGAATTAATGGTATATTTTTCGTTAAACCAACATCAAACACATTACTTATTCTTGTTCATGACGGGAATCATACTGATTACTTTAATAAAGGACTTTACTTTTAAAAGTAATAACATCTACCCAACGATAACTTATTTCGGTTGTTTTTATCTAAAACAACTGAAATTCAATTTAACAAGATCGTGAAATCAAACAGATATTGAACTATAAGAAAAATTTTGTTGTTGTTCTTGTTGTTGTTTTTCAATAATTTAAGTAATAAAATTCTTAAACTATGAAATGTTTTGCAAGAGAAAATACAATTTCGACGTCAATAGTTTATAGCATATTTTTTCCTTACACCAATGATCAATTCACATTTGTTTAATTATTTCTATTTTCATTTTGAACTGTGTAAAACATTAGTTTATTCTACTTAAAATATCAATTCTGACTTCTGAGTTCAACCAGAGAAATATTTATAACAAATACTCTAAGAAGCCACCGACAAAATGCCATACTTATTCAGTAATCGACGGCAATGTTGTTGTTGTTTTTTCTTGTAGTTTTTTTCTTGTAGTTTCCACCTAAAGTTTCTACCCGTCGTTAATCAAATTTAAAAAGAAGAATAAATAATAAAATTTGAATTAAAAAAACCTATTGTCTGAACAAGATTAAATCCAAACAATGACACTTCAGCAAAAAGTTTAACATTTTTCGGATGTAAAATGTTTAATAGCAAGCTGAAATCAAAAGATGTAAGAAGTCTTAAAATGCATTTTTTATGGTTTAAAAAGGTAAGAAATATCAATGTATAGCTTAGAAAACGTCTTACAACATAAAGAAATAAGAAAGTTTTACTCTTTTTGGTTTTCCCATTATTATAATTTGTAAGAGCAATTTCCGTGTTTTACTTGTCTAATGATTCCATTCGATACATTAAATAATTGATTTCTTCATTTCTGTGATATATATTTGTAATTAAATAAGCAATAAGATATTGATTTAATAAATGCTAACAATGCAACTCTGGTAGCAATAAAGATGTTAAAACAATTAGTTTCTCTTAGTGCAGATAAACGGATAAATACTCAACATTTGATATTTCCTTCATTTTCTGATAAACCTTTATTCAACAGATAGATCTCTTGTTGCGATACTGTCTGATTTACCTTTAGAGCAATCAAACATGTATTCATATCTTATAAGAAACGATATATAATAACAACAATGAATATCACACAATTTGCATAAACGTGTACAATATATAAACTCGGTACTTTGTTGTTTACTAGAAGTCTATTTAATAACAGTACCAGATTCAAAAACCATTATAAGTTTTATCAGAAAATATGTCCTCGTTCTTCATTCAACATAATAAATCATAATTATGTAGTACGTCAAATCGTCCTAGGGCCACGAGGTTTTGATTTATTGGTTCATACCCGTTGGCGTATTTAACATTGGCACTACGCAGTATTGGACCGTCTTACCTAATCTCATACGTGCTAAGGACATTGTGAACATTGTTTGTTTTCTGATAAAAGTTTTCATTGTCTCGTTCTTCTTTCCTTCATAGAACATCAGACAGTAGGTGTTTACATATGTACTATTGTGGTTTAAGATAAGTAAGAAGTACAGATTGAGTCTTGTAGTCCTACATTCTCTTAAAATAATAGCCACCTTCACTTAAAATAAATTTTGTTTGTGGCATATTTGTGACAGTCTAACAACAAGTTCTTGTTTGGTAATTTTAGCAGCATATTTTTGATCACAAATAACAGAATCAGGCTCATAAAGTTTCGCATTATTGCCATTACATATTTAGATGACATCCAATGTAGACTTTAAAATTTCATATATTTTAAGATTGCACTACTAGCTTGTTATTATATGACGATGCTCTTCCTTACTAATATTTCTTTTCATATTTTATGCAGCTGAAAAGTCTTATTAGATCTTTCACAGGCAAAAGAAATTTTTGATATTACCTGAAGTTGCTTTCTTTTTTATTCTTTGTTTTTGAGACTTTAAATTGTGTATTTATTTTGTCTGTTTGTTTGTTTGTTTGTTTGCTAATAATAAGGAATTCGGTTTATTTTTTATGATCTTCACATGATGGCATACTGTTTAAAATTTATGCAATTGTATATTTGGCCAGAACGTCGAACAGACACAGTCACAAAAAAGTTTAAAACAATATATATGTCCATATATATATTGAAACATGTTAAATTAGACTGTTATAATAACATTTGAAGTTCTATTTGTCGTTATCTTTCATTTGGAGTAAAGTTTTTTCAAGACAAGGAAATCTAATTAATTTAACAGAATCATCAAAATAAATTATGAGCGCTTACAAATGAGTAAGAACAGAACAGAGATAAGTAAACGCCAAATTTCTATTTCTTATTATATCACATATTATATTACAGGAATGCAAATTAATCTAGTTGGTTCTCAATGAACACGAGTGCCAATAATAAAACATTTATAACATTTAAATAATTAATTAAATGAAATTGAGAAAACTATTTAAAAGGTAAAACACTGCACCATATATTGTATTTATAACAAATATGGTACACTATTTCTAATTAACACATTCACTTCTATTGCATTGATTGTCTAGACAAGTTATAAACTAATATTTTATTGTTACAATATATGATTTTAGGGTTGGTACTGACCTACAATTTGCTAATATTCTTTGTTGTTCCTAAGTAAATAATGATTTCAACAAAGATAAAATCAACATTGATAGAAAGTAGATTAATTGGAACAATGGTACGTGCACCGAAATCAATAAATCAAACAAGATAACAAAAGTAAATATCCGGGAAAATGAATACCTATTTAAGCTATCATATTTGTGCCATTGCTGGTGGCCAAACATCACTTGCAAATTATAACTAATTAGAGCAATGTTTATCGTGTAGAGCGATATAAGGAATTGAAAGCTATCAAGAAAAAGCATCAATGCCCACTGGCAGACACAGTGCAAATTTCTCTTTAGTCAAATAATTCGGTCAATCAAACAATTTTCTAGAAACATATTTTTTTCATAACAAATACGTTAATTTTATGCAGCAACTTACACAAAGTTTTCAGGTAAAATTTTTCATATGTAAGTAAATAATATAGATTTTGTTCTAAATAGGATACTTATACATGTTATACAGATAAGTATATGGACTTTTTTAAATGTTAAACAGCAATCTAGACGGCACATTTAAGTAGTAAGCATTAATGTTAAAGGCACACTTTGCCACAGAAACGAACTTATTTTTCCTTCTAAATAACAAGCAAAAACGAGTTTTATAACGTGTAATTGATGAATTTAGAGCATATTAGATGTTTATTATCTGAAATAAGTAGCGCTGAATGAAAAACTGTTAGTCAGTAAAGAAGCAAAATGTAAACAAAGTAGTATTTTGACTTCCATACAAAATATTAAATCAGTATAAGTACTAATTGCTAACAGGCAACAGACTGTTCGGGTAATTAGGCAATGGGTAACCTTTTGGAAACGATAGCAGGACAACAAAAATAAAAATGAAAATAAAAGCATTTCTTGGGTATTATGGGCCTATAAGGCGATTTAAAATTTACAAACATCTTGAATATGATAATTATGTGCAAATATAAAAAATCAAAAGTAAAGTTTGTGTAAAAATAATAGTATATATGTTTTGTAGATTACCAGAATGTAACACTTTTCTAACAACTTTCCTATATATTTTGCTTTCTAAACTTACACATTTTAAGACAAATAAAGAAAGATGTAGCTTTATAGAAGCGTGTTTAGGAATCAGCCATGAAGGGTTCTGCAAACACATACACAAATAGATTCCGTTTGTATGGCCTCTCCGATAATACGTTGTATGTCGACCAATACAGAAAATAATAATGGTTGATTATATTAAGCAACAATGCATCCGTCCTTTCTGAGGTCACACCGCTTGTCAGTAGACAATATTTACAACTGTCTGGAAAAATACTACAATCTTTATTCACGTTATTCTTCTTAGAGGGCAACATTGTTTACCTTCAGCTATGATTATAAAATGTTCAGAATATAGAGGACGGAAATGCGTATTTAGAAATGGTTTTGCGCATTCAAAGAAATTGAATGAGCAAAACACGAATTTCTGTAATAATAAGATGAATCACTACCTATTTGAATATTAAACTGGTCTAAAATTGTTTGTGCAAAACTTCATCGTATTATTGCAGCGCAAAAATATTATCGTAGTTCGGTCCTTGTAAATTTAGTTTCTAAAGTGAAACAAAAAAGAAATATGTAGTATAAGAAATATATAGAAAAATAAATAAAATATGTTGCCAAATTGATAAATATTGAAGCTTATGATTGTATGAATTTTTATGTCCACAATTTCGTGTGCTAATTACCTCATAGATCCTCGGGTTATCTGGTTTTAAATAAGTCTATTTTTGTATGAAACTGAAAATTTTTATTTAACATGATGAAAATTGATAGAATATAATGCTCTCAGACCGTTATAAAAACATAGAAAAACTTTCTGGAAAAGAAGTGCATCCAGTACACAACTAAATGACTTTGCAATGGGGTCAATAGATGATGATTCTTAATAGCGTTATATTTCTTATAAACTCACCATAAGATTATCTTGCGCTCGACAAAGAATTGCATTTATTATAAGTAAATGTCAGTATGCGTATAACGAATGCTTAAAAATAGTGTCGCGACATTCCTGGATACTCGTTCCGGAAACGATATGTGTAATTTGAAAAGCTAAGTCAATACAAAATAAAATATATTTGCATAGATGAGGAAGGCTTTTAAGGGACTGTAATACCTTCACCTTAGCATATTTTTATTTACTTTGAACTTTGGTTGTTAGTATGCTGTATGCTCGGAGTTTGCATTAAAACGTATATACATTTATAATTTACTCCGTGTATCAGGGCAAAAGAAACAAATATAGACAATATATGGTTATTAGATTGATGATATAGTTCATAATAAAGCATTTATTACCAAGTTTTCCTGTCTGTGGGCCTAATGCTAAATTGATTGACTCAATTTCAATGCATCATGTCTTATTTCGGTTAATTCATGCCAGAACAACTTGTTGACGTAAATGACGAATCAATGGTATATCAAAACATTATTCATATCATCTTATTGAGCGACAAGAAAGTTGTGAAATTAATAGGATATTAGGTCGACAAGTCCCATTTTGCAGAGAGGAAACTGGGTCCTAGATGTTATAATTCTTTGTAGATGTTATTTGGTATAAATGTCAAGTATATCAATGAAATGCACATACGTTGTGCTCAACGTTGAAACAGTGAAAACTACTTTGGTCAGAATAAGATTCATGTAAAAAGCAAATCTCTATGATAAAATGACATGTCAATATAAATTATATTTTAAATGATTAGCCGTTGTTATAGCGTAAATTCTGAAAAAAATACAAAAAAAAATACAAAAGATTACCAAAAAGATTTGAAAAATATTTGCAATTGAAATATAACTTTTGTATCAGTTTTATACAACAACAACAAAGAATATTTGTAGCTTTATTGGTTTCATATTTTACTTAGTTAAAAGGTACTAGTAAGAAGAACTATAATTATAGTTTATTTTTTATAATCACAAAAACACAATGACAATTGTCTATGAAACGATGTTTTGGTTTATTGAGACGGGTACTTGTTATTTTACATAAAACAAGGAGAGGGTGGGGTAAAAAAACCGATTCAACCTGTTAAATTTTGTCATATAGATTATGGGCATCAAAATATTATTTAATAATGATAATTTTGATACAAATCTAAACATGTCTGAAAAATATAACGAAATTTTACCATGCTTATTTCAACTTATAATCATTTTAAGTTGTTACCCTATCAAATTTCAAATAATTCACAGCAAAAATTTTGCATAAAACTTAAATCTGTTCTTAATTTCAGATTAAATATAAAAAATAAGAAAACAAATCAAGATCCGGCCAAACAAAAAATTGCCTCTTCTTAGGTTTGAAAACACGCTCTATTGAAACTTTGTCCCCTCACTGAAAATGAATACTCTTCAGAAAGGAGGTTCTGGATGAGGCATCCAATGCCTTAGGTTGAAAATTGATATTTTTGTCAACATTGTAAACATTATCCATATTATCTGAGTTTCTATTTCTTTGGTTTTTAAGGTACAACTAGGAGCACGAATTTTCAGTTGATATAATTATGATGAACATTTGTGTAAAACATTTTTGTTTTCTGGCTCTTCATACGCAAAATCTCATACATACAATGATACAAAAATCTAATTTTTGAATCATGCAAAATGAAGGATTTAGCTTCATGAAAAAAAAACAAGAAGTCTTTATTTATGATTAATGAATACGACCAATGTTGTGTGCTACAATATTTTCCAGGAGAAGCAAAGATAACTTTTCAGACATAACATTATAGCTGACAATCGGACAGCTTCTAGTAAAGCTACATCTTTATCTGACATTAAACATGCAGGAAAAATACAAAAGAGATACAAAATAGTCTTACATGAAATTGATGCAATGAAAATAAAGGCATTTGGTTTGTCTGATTATCTGCAAATTTCATAGTATCTTACCTACAATACATTAAACCCCAATCTCAAGTCTTTCAAAATTATTTTATTAATCATATTTATGAAAACATTGTATATATTGTGTGGCATTACCAATTAAAAATAGTTTTTAATTTGGGGAACTACTAGTACAATAATGGTATCAAAGGTCATTTCTTATATTTTGTAACTGCTTTTATATCTGAATAACTATTTTTTGCACTAATGAGATTTACGTATCTCAAAGAAAGTTGATTGTAAATTGTCCTACAAATTGTGAAAAACATCTTCCTTTTGTTCATACAAAATTTGCTCAGTTATATCGCAGGTATATTTGTATTCGAAGTATTATTTCTTGACACCAAGTTATAGAACCAAATTCTGTGCCTTTGTCTGAGCAAAGTGTAACGGAGTGGGTAAAGTAAAGTTCTAAGCGCTGTGTTTTTAGACAGTTTATTTTTTTAAGTTCACTCTAGACCTTTCTGCCTTCTCCCCGCTAATGACCGTTCTGTCAGAGAGGTTAATTGGCAACTAGAAGAAACACATGTTTAAGACATTTCATACACCCGCATTTTATTTGTGCCATACATCAATAATGATACTAATATACAGTTATTGATGATTTGATGTGATATATTCATAATGAAATATTCGAGTCACTACTGTAACAACAATTCAAATATTGAATGTAAATATTAAATATATTGCAATGCAAGCCAATTTATACATGAACATCAAATACCAATTAAATGCAATTAACATCATCATTATGTCAAAATTTCCTTTTTTTTAGTTCCAATATATACATCATATACCTGATATGTATATACATGTTTAACAACTCTTAAAATATATAGTCTATGTATATATCAATAGAAGTTAAAATAATTGTAACACATATGATTAAAGGTAACAAGTGACTGATTTAAATAATTAATTAATTAACATAAAAGTGTGGTCTCCTAGTTGACTATGTTACAAAAGCTAATACATTTTCTAGCCTGAACATCTGTAAAACACGTTGATGAAATAAAAAATCAAGAACATTATAAAAAGCGGATAAAATGAAAAAAATGTCAATCATACAATTATTGTCGATCGACAATGATACTCCCAGATAAGTGTTTGTAGTTTTAAAGCGTTTCCTTCAGTAGTTATGGTTAACAATTTGCAAGTAAAATATGACAATAACGTCGACTCCGGGAAAAGTACAATAGCTCTCCGTATTCTTTGAATAATTATTTATATGAATATCTCCTAGCACTTAACATTTCAATAATGTATTTGCCAAATAGTTAGTAATAATTAGTGTATACTTCCTGGTCATTCTATACTCAAAGTCAGACAGAATTGTACGGCGGAGGTTATTACAAAAGTTACAATAACAGTCTATAACAACATCTACAGCCGCTACATTGTCTGAAACATTGATTTAATTGGCATATTCATTTTGTGATACTGTCTGTTCGACATTCAGGTCCAAATTTGAAATATAAAGTTTACTAAGTGTGATTATGAGAACGTAATTGCAAGAACCTGAAGCACAGAAACAGAAAAAAAAAACGCAAAATTATTGATGATATTTTCGAACTTCCCTTTGAACGAGTAAATGCTATTCCGCGTTTTAAACATAAATCGCTATCGCTATTGATATCTTTGTTTTAATTTATGACTTTCTCTCATAAGAATTAATCCTATAAGCCCAAAATGAAGAAACCTTTTGGTAGTAATTTTTTCACGCCGAAGGCGGATATATAATTATATGTATTTCTTGTTATTTATCTGATTGTTTTTTCATCCGTTTGTCTGGACCATTGCTGTAATGCTTTGTATCTAGTTAATTTCTTTGAGAAGAAGTCCAGTGTAACTCTTCGTGTCATAATTCTTAAGTAATACCCGTTTTCATTTTGATCCTATAAAATATTGTGTTCAATCAAATTGTCAAGTATTAAGATGTAAAATTGACAGTTTGAGCTCATTTTTACAAATTCTTATTAGAATGTAATAAAACTCAGCTACATGTATATTTTGACAAAATGATCCTCATTAAATACTATTAAAATCAGGTTGTGAACTTTTACGTTACGACCATATTTACATAAAGAATAGGTATTTCCAAAGGAAATCAAATTCAAATAGTTGTGTGCATCAGATGGGAATAAAAATGTGTGCTCCAACGTAACAGATTTTTCTTTGTAAGATTTATTGTAACAATGTCAATGATTCTCTCTTTTTAGCTCACCTGAGCATGCTCAGGGTGAGCTTTTAGGATCGATGATTGTCCGTCGTCCGTCGTCCGTCCGTTCACATTTTGTTGTTAACACTCTAGCGGTCGCATTTTTGCCTCAATCATCATCAAACTTTGTCAGGATGCTTATCTAGTTGATAGCTCGGATGAGTTTGAACATGGGTCATCTCGGATGAAAAACTAGTTCACAAGAGCTAAAAATAGAAAAACCTTGTTAACACTCTAGCGGTCACATTTTTGCATCAATCATCATCAAACTTGGTCAGGATGTTTGTCTATGTGATAGCTCGGATGAGTTCGAACATGGGTCATCTCGGATGAAAAAGTAGGTCACCGGAGCTAAAAATAGAAAAACCTTATTAACACTCCAGCGGTCGCATTTTTGCCTCAATCATCATCAAACTTGGTCAGGATGCTTATCTAGTTGATAGCTAGGTGAGTTCGAACATGGGTCATCTCGGATGAAAAACTAGGTCACAAGAGCTAAAAATAGAAAAACCTTGTTAACACTCTAGAGGTCACATTTTTGCCTCAATCATCATCAAACTTGGTCAGGATGTTTGTCTAGGTGATAGCTTGCGTGAGTTTGAACATGGGTCATCTCTGATGAAAAACTAGGTCACAAGAGCTAAAAATAGAAAAACCTTGTTAACACTCTAGCGGTCACATTTTTGCATCAATCATCATCAAACTTGGTCAGGATGCTTGTCTAGGTGATAGCTTGGATGAGTTCGAACATGGGTCATCTCGAATGAAAAAGTAGGTCACCGGAGCTAAAAATAGAAAAACTTTGTTAACACACTAGCTGTCACATTTTTGCCTCAATCATCATCAAACTTGGTCAGGATGCTTGTCTATTTGATAGCTCGGATGAGTTTGAACATTTGTCATCTCGGATGAAAAACTAGGTCACAAGAGCTAAAAATAGAAAAACCTTGTTAACACTCTAGCGGTCACAATTTTGCCTCAATCATCATCAGACTTTGTCAGGATGTTTGTCTAGTTGATAGCTTGGATGAGTTCGAACATTGGTCATCTCGGATGAAAAACTAGGTCACAGGAGCTAAAAATAAAAAAATCTTGTTAACACTCTAGTGGCTACTGTTTTGATCCAAATATCCTGTAAATTGGTCTGAAAGTTTGTTTTGATGATTTCTAAGTCAAGTTCGAACATGGGTCATCTTGGATTAAAAACTAGGTCACACCGCCCAAATATTGAAACACCTTGTTAACATTCTAGTGGTCACATTTTCGACTCAATTATCATCAAACTTGGTCAGGATGCTTGTCTAGGTAATTGCTCGGATAAGTTCAAAATCGCATGTGAAACTAGGTCACCGGAGCTAAAAATAGAAAAATCTTGTTAACACTCTAGTTGCTACTGTTTTGATCCAAGTATCCTGGAAATTGGTCTGAAAGTTTGTTTTGATGATTTCTAGGTCAAGTTTGAAAATGGGTCACCTGGGTAAAAAACTAGGTCACACTGCTCAAATATGGATAATCCTGTAGTGGTCACATTTTTGACTCACCTGTCATGAGACTTGGTTAGAATGCTTGTCTAGGTAATTGTTTGGATGAGTTTGATGGGTCAAGTGAGCGATCTAGGGCCATCATGGCCCTCTTGTTTTATGAAAGGTTGATCAATATTCTTAATCCTATCTTAATTTAGTACTTAATATAGAATTATACTAAATAGGAACGGATATTTTGTCGAATGTCGAGAGATAAGGGTACTTTTTCATTTGGAATTTTTCATAACTTATTTAGTTTCGCTTTGATTTAAAGAACACGATCAAACTTAATATTGATTTCACACCCTCTGTGTTTAGTATTCTCTTCTATTTGCCTGAATATGTATAATCACAAACTTTATTTTCCATCTCTTTATGAGAATTTATAAAAACAAATTCGTTATTATGCTTTCCCAGACAAAACTGGCTTGGATAGGTACAACAAATTTTAAAACTGTAAATAAATTTGAAAATCCTAGTCTCGGTTTTTATATTGAAACAATTCCAAGTGGTATCGTTTGTTTTGGGTTTTTTTTGTGTGTTTTTTTGTGTTTTTGTTGTTTTGTTTTTTTGTTGTTGTTTTTGCGAAAACAAAATTGTCATATGACAAACTTGGTTCTGCATTTTTTATTAATTTTAAAGTCACACTTAATAATATACACCAGTAGTATCCTTTTGTTACTTTCTGGTGTCAATTTCTATTACGTCCTTTACGCTTCATAAAAAAGTATGTTATTTACTTAATTCGTCCTTCTGCATGGTTAAACACATTTTAACCCTTACCTTTTTATCAGTAAATATCTCAAATGAAAGTGTCATTCTTGTTAACATCATTTATAATGTTTCGGATTTTATTTTAATGCCCTGACTGAATAAGCGAACAGTAAAGACGATATTCAGCAAGCAAATATGTGCATCTCATCCGTGCATTGCCTTGTTCCTGTCCTCTTTTTGTATGCTGTCCTGCTTGGCTTCTTTCTGGTGTTGCTGGATCTTGTGGGGGTTGCGTTCATTGAACCCCGCCTTTCCTTGTTGATCTTGTTTTTCATACTGGAAGGGTACAATATGGAAGATTTGGTGATGCAAATTCTATATCAATTTACTGCATTCAGAAGTCACACTGAACATAATAATATACACCAGTAATATCCATTGGCCACTTTCTAGTATGTACGTCCTAAACGCTTTATAAAGTATTATTCTATCTACTCTTTGTGTTATTTAACTGTGCTGCTTTATGTTTGTTTGGGTTTTTTTATTTTTTTTATTTTTTCTGGTTCTTTTTTACTGGAATGCATTAACCAAATTACTTTGTACTTTTCATTTGAAGTCAAAATGACATTTTCATATCAACACAATTTCGATAAAATGACATATTGTTTTGTGAACGGGGCAACACAATACAATTATTAAAGATGAGTCTCATGTGGAACTTATTTGTTTGTACAGAGACATTGTAAGTTATTTTCATGAAATATTGACATATTGGTTCGCCTGATCAAAGCTTCAAGCGGTTATTTACTAGACAGTGGTAAAATTCGTAGAAATTTTCTACGTAAATTGGTTCATTTAAAACGCATTAGTTCCAATATATTGTTCCGAAACAAATATATTAGTTTTGCTTCTGTCTAGGAATGATTATACATTGTACAAGAAAAAAAACCAAACTATTATTTATGTACAACATGTACAATGCAATTGCTATTGGTACAATAGTAAATAATGGAAATAGTATATATGTACGGGAAGTTATAAATAGAACGATCACACGAAATCAGTATGTAAAACGATGACTTACAAAATATCTTTTTACATGTTTTTTGTTGTTGTTTTTTTTTAAATCAGACCAAACAATTACAAACAACATTAGAAACAGAAATAATAAGCTTCCCCCTTGGCGCATGGTCAAAAGAATCTATCAAAAAAATGCATGTTTTATTGTCCTATCATATATACCTCAGTCTGTAGTTTTTATGCGTAAATGTTTAACGTTGGAGGTTTGATTGTATTGTATGCATCGATGTTATGATTGCTACTAAAAACAGAACAGACTTAAGGAAAAGATAGATATACGAGGGGTGATCCCAAAATTCGTGGACACGCTGCATAAAACAAAAAGTAATAAAGCAAATCCAATGAATTTCTAGTATCTTATTTAAGTGAGCATATGTCGACAAATTCTCAAAATATTGTAATTTATAAAGATTGTACAAGAATTAACGATTCTGCACCAGTCTATATACATAGACATGACAAAACGCGGCGCAGCTCACGACGTCACAAACGACGTTATGCTATCATAGAAAGTAATCTATGTTACCGTTTTGCCTTATAACTTTTCAAAGTATTCCCCTTTAACCCGCACACAACTTTTCATGGCGGCGGACCCAGTCTCTAAATGTACTCGCATACCATTCCTGGCTGAATGATGACAGTATGCATTGGGTGGCTCCTCTCAACTCGTCCAGATTGTCAAAACGTTTCCCTTTCAACTCTTTCTTTAACCTGGGAAACAAGGCGAGGTCACACGGGGAAAGATCAGGCGAATATGGTGAATGACTGACTACCTCTGCTCCAAGCTGAGAACTAGAGAACGACACTTTTGATCATTGTTTTTGTCTCGCCAGGCGTCTTTCCAAGATTTACACAGAACTGTATAACTGTCCGAAGTTTTGCTGGATCCGTGACGTCCATTTTTGATAAAGCTGTTTTTAGCACCTGTTCTTTAAAGCACGAGCGTAAAATAACCGCAACTTCAAAATGTCTTCTAATACTGACAGAATGACGTCATACAAATCAAAACAACGTTATTACAACGTTTCTCGCAATTTTCTTTGTTTGCACAGGTTTTACATGTGTTTAAATGAGATGAAAACGTTTACATCACAGAGAAAAAGTAAGCTGTGCCGCGATTTTGATACTTAATGTTTTAATGTTGTCATATAAAGATAAAAAAAAATACAATTGGTGTTTTAAAATTTGGTCAATTTATTAAAAAAGCATTGATTAGTAATATCCAAAGAGTTCAACTCGGTAGGACGTCACGTTATGGAGATACACACATTGTCCACGAATTTTTGGATCACCCCTCGTATTTTTAGCAAAATCATGAACATATCCTTCAGTGAAACTTCCATATCAATCGTGAAAATTGGAATTGCTTCGACACCATCGAAAAAAATGGAGAAAATTGTAGACTCGGCGGGATTTGGGGTATTTATCAGAGATAAAGCCTCGTGCAACATTATATTTCTTAAGCTTCTAGCACCAGCGATTATACTAAAAACTAAATCATTTCTAATGTTTTTTTTGAAGCATGTCTTCTGCATTCCTGATTATGATTCATCTTTATGTGGGACAATTCTAATCAATTAAATTCATTGTTGGTGCTGTTGGTTGTAGTGTTGTTAATTTTTGCAATTGCTCTAATATGGATAGTACACGCTTTGTAATTATTTAAGTGGTCATCCATTATCTATAAAAATAAATTTTATTGATTGCACTCTTATAGATGTACTTATCGCAAAAATACATTCATTTAAGGGTCATTTAGAAAATAAATTACTTTTTACGCTGCCAATATCATTGAAACGCACACTTATCACACACATTGAACAAAATGCACCGCTAAATTATTTTCATGAGCATCTATTATAATATTATATAGATGTATTATTATTGTCTAAAAGATTGATATGTTATATATTTTGCTGTTATTTTTTCAAATTTCATTTTCTTAATTTATTTCTTTGCATTTCGCTTGAATACAGTGCCCCTGATTCAATTATATTTTTTTGCGTGATAAAGATAACACATCCACTTAATTCAAAGGTGTTATCTAATATAATAATTGGCAAAGCATACTTCTGATTTGTCTTTTTGCTTGCTTTTTCACTCCCTACATCCTTCGTTGCACACATTAACTAAATAGTTGTTTAACAATCAACACAAGCAAAATATTTAACATGACCAGCAAATTGTATGAATTGGATTCTTTAATTTAAATGTACCGTGTACCGATATAATGCATATTAAGTTGTGTGTTGTATTGGATGGCCGTGAGTTACAAAACCGTGTATTCAAATGTGTTTTTTATTTATTTATTTTTTCTTTTTTTTTTCTTTTTTTTATTTTTTTTTTTTTTTTTTTTTTTTTTTTTTTTGGTTTTTTTTTGTTTGTCGGTCAACGACATTTAAAAGTACATAGTAATAAGATAAAAGATGATACAAATTCAATAACCATCAAATCATATTAGCTTTGCAGTTTTTACATAAAAGCAATGAATATAGCTCCCTTATGTAATATTTCCAGTTTATTTCGATCAAATGGCAGTTTGGAAATAATGGGATGTATTTGTAAGCAATATCCAATTATTAATAAACAGAAGATTCGTCACTTTACGACATATCTTTATCAGTGAAATGTGGTTGCTGATTTGTGCTATGTTTTTTGTTGTTGTTTTGTGTTGTTATTGATGTTGTTATGTATGTTGTTGTTGTTGTTGTTGTTAATGGTGTTGTTAATGATGTTGTTGGTTTCGCTCTACAGGGCGACAGGCGTAAAATCTCTCAACAGGTCCATTGGGAAAACATGAAAGATTTTCGAAAATTCAACAAGGCAAACTTGAGCAACCATAGTTAAATATAAGAAACAATACATTGACCTTGTGTAATAAAGAGTTGTGTGGAAGTGTTTTTAAAAAAGAAAATGCATTGCTAAATATATAAATATTAAATGTGATTTGACAAATACAGGAGTATTGATTGTTAATATCTAATTAAGCCTTAAACTTCGTAACTACAGAAATGATATAAGTATGAATGCAGACACACTTTATATTTACATTTTCCTTTTTTATGATTTTGAACTGGTTTGAAGATTCGTTACCTTCATTGGTGCATTTCATTTTTATAACACTTATTGTTAAAAGCTTTGAAACAATTACTGTTACTAAGAGCTGTTATATTTTGTGCCAAAAGCAAAAAACTTGAACATAAAACATCACATGAAAGAACAGTTAAAGTAAATTCAATGTTTATCATTCCGGCACTAGTGCAACGTATTGTACAGAATTATAAACATAAAGGTATTGCCACAAGAATGTTTAAACTAGATATTTAAACTATTGTCCATGAAATGCGATATCACAATCAGGTAAAATATGCTTGCAAGAGACTGTCTGAGATATATTGAAAAACAATAAATCAATTGTAAACATGTTCCCATCTTATTTTTTATTTTTATATTGTTGCTTAACAAAACAAACCTTACTAGAGTTCACAAGTAGTAGATATAGTAGAAAGATAATATAAAATTAATGTAAAGAGGCAGTGAGGCAAGGAAAAGGAGATAGAATTTCCAATTTGTTATTGCTTATCATAAGTGTACCTTTGTTGGTGGCAAAGCTTAATGAATTTGCAATCAAACACAACTAGTTTCATGCCTATCTATTATAAAATATCAGAACACCATCAGGTTATCAGAAAAAAGCTAATCTTTAACTGTAAAGAGGGCATGACCGACATTTTTCAAATCGTTCAGAAACAGTCAAACATATGAGATATTGCACACATTCAATTAAATTAATCTTTATTTTAAAAATGATATATATGTGCATTTTTATTGACTTGCTGAATAATTGGGTTTTTTTCGGTAAACCAACATCAAACATACTACATGTTTTTGTTCATGACGGGAATCATGCTGATTATTTTAATAAAGGACATTTACAGTAAGTAAAATCTACCCAACAATAACTTATTTCGGTTGTTTTTATGTACTCTTACTGAAATTCACTTTTACAAAATCGTAAAATCAAACCGATATTGAACTATAAGAAGATTATTTTGTTAATTTCATTAATCAAATTCTTAAACTATGTTTTGCAAGAGAAAATACAATTTATTACATGTGTGGTAACATTAATAACTGCATTTAGTATTACAATGTCGACGTCTACAGTTATAGCATACCTTTTTCTTACACCAATGATTATTTCACACTTGTTTAATTTTTTTATTCATTTTGAACTGTGTAAAACGACATTAGTTTATCCTGCTTGAAAGATTCAGTTCAACTAAAGATATATTAATAACAAATACTCTAAGAAGACCGACAAAATGCCATAATTATTCACTAACCGACGAGAATGTTGTTGGTTTTCCTCGTAGGCTTTTCTTGTAGTTTTCACCTAAAGTTGCTACACGTCGTTCATCAAATTGTAAAAAGGAATGGATAATATAATGTAAATAAAAGCATTTACTAGAATTTCCTTCAATACCATTACCAACTCCAAAAAAAACATTAAAAGTTTTATCAGAAAATATGTCCTCGTTTTTGTTTCAACATAATAAATCATAATTATGTAGTACGTCAAATTGTTCTAGTGCCACGAGGTTTTGATTTATTGGTTCATACCCGTTGGCTTATTACGCAGTATTGGACTGTCTTACCTCATCTTATACGTGCTAAGGGCATTGTAAACATGGTTTGTTTTCTGATAAATGATCTCATTGTCTCGTTCTGCTCTCATTCATAGAACATCAGACAATAGGCGTTTATATTTTATCTTTTTGCACGTGTGGTTTACGATAAAAACATATATACAGTTTGAGTAGGAATTAGGAAAGCTTTATTAATCACACGGAACTGTAAATGATTAATCTTAATTTTTTGGCAAAACTTGTATTGTAGGTAGGTTATCCCCGGTGCGGGAAAATTTGAACCCCTGGTCAAGGTTTGCATTAAATTTCTTAAGGCTTACAAGATAATGCTACACACAAACTGTCTAGTTCTATGAATTCGAGTTTGTGACAAGGGGATATTTAATGTTTACATATATGACTCTATGCAAAATCATGTTTAACTAGGGGCGTTGCAAATTTCACCCCAATGTGCTTGATTTGAGCGAGTTCGGCGCATCTGCAATCTAACAGCAAATTATTGTTTGGTTATTCTAGCAGCATATTTTGTGTCATAGATAACGTAAACAGGATATAATTGTATCATTATCCTAGTAGAATCATGTAAAATATATAAAAGTATTCTTAAATAAATATGTCCACTTTTAGTTATAAAGTCTTAACCTAATATTTGGCAATATAATTTGAATTTCAATACTAGATGAGATCGAATGTAGACTTAACAACTGCTCAAAGAACCAAAATGTGGCTTTTTCTCTCTGTCACTAAGATTGCACTACTAGCTTGTGTTATATGACGATGCCCCACCCTTGCTTATTTTATTGCAACTAAAAAGCCTTATCAAATCTCTAACACAAGCAAGAGAGCTTTCTTGATATTACTTAAAGTTGCTTTCTTTTTTATTCTTGTTATTTGGACTTTGAAGTTGTGTAAGCACATTAATTTTGTTTGTTTGTTTGATTATCTATTTATTTATTTGTTTCTTTGTTTGTTGTTCGACTGATTGATTGATTGAATGATTGATTCATTAATTAGTTGATTGATTAATTGATTGATTTATTTATTTATTTATTTATTTATTTATTGACTGATTGATTGATTGATTCTTTATAAATTTGGAGGAATTTGGTTTTACTTTTTGTGATCTTCACACGATAGTATACTGTTTAAACGTTTATTGTATGTTTGGCTAGAACGTCGAACAGACATACAATCACAACAAAGTTTCAAACAATATATCAGTTGTAGACTGTTATTATAGACTGTAATAATAACATTTGTTATAACATTTGACGTGATATTTCATTTTGAGTACAGCTTGTCGAGGCAAGGAAAACTAATTATTTTAACATTAGCATCAAAATAAATTATGAGAATTTACAACAGAGCAAGAATAGAAAGGAGATACCTTAATGATAAATTTCTATTGTTTATGTTATCACCCATATATATATCACAGAAAAGCAAATTAATCTAGTTTGTTCTCAGTGAACATGAGTGCCAATGAAAAAACCTAAATGACATTAAAGTGACTGAAAATAATAAAACTATTAATGGAGTTAAACACTGTACCATAGCATTGTCCTTATTTATAACAAATTAGGTACAAGGTTACTAATAAATACATTCGCTTATATTGCTTGGATCTAGGCAAGTTATAAACTAACATTTTAATGTTACAATATATGCATTTTAGGGTTTGTGTACATGTATGTACTGACATCCAAATTTGCAAATATTCTTTGTGTTTCCTTAGTAAATAATAATTTCAACAAAGATAAAATCAACGTTGATAGAAACTGGATTGATTGGAACAATGGTAAGTGCACTGAAATCAATAAATAATATAAGATAACAAAAGTAAATATCCGGAAAATTAAAACCTACAAAAGCTATCATATTTATACCATTGCTGGTGGCCAAACATCAATTGCAATTAGAACTAGGTAATTATAACTAATTAGAGCAATGTTTATCGTGTAGGGGGATATAGAGCATTGAAAGCCATCAATGTGCACTGCCAGACACGGTGCATATTTCTCCTCAGTTATATAATTCGGCCAATCAAACAATTTTCTGATACATATTTGTTTAATTGTTTTCATAAAAAATGTTGATTTTATGCAGTAACTTACTCAAAGTTTTAGGGTATTATTGTTTTTATGTGTACTAAGTAAATAATATAGATTTTGTTTTTAATAGGATACTTATAATGCTATAAGTATATGGACTATTTTAAATGTCTAACTGCTATCTAGACTGCACATTCAAGTAAGCATTTATCTCGAAGGCACACTTTGCTTCAAAAACGAATAGATTTTTTTTCTATTAAATAACGAGCAAATACTAGTTCTATAACGTGTAAACAAAACAATAGTTTTTGGGCATGTTATTTGTTTTTTATCTGAAATCAGTAGCGCTGAATGAAAATTAGTCAATAAAATTAGTCAATAAAGGACCAAAATGTCGATTTTTGACTTCCATACACAATTCTAAATCACTATAAGTATAAGTACTAATTGCTAACAGGCAACAGACGGTTCATGTCATTAGCCAGTGGGTAACCTTTTGGAAACTAAAGCAAACAAAACCAATTTCAAAAAAACTTTGAGAAATAAAAATAAAAACAATTTTTATGGACCTTTAAAGCAATTTAAAATATAAGCCATCATGAATATGTTAAACTGACAATTATGTGCAAAAATATTCAAACGTAAAGTATGTGTAAAATCAATATAATATTTTGATTTCCAGGTGAAAAGACGCATTCATTGAAAGTTACATGTAATAATTATCCTATATATTTTTACTTTGTTAACTTAAAAATTTTACGATATGACAATGAAAAGGTGTAGTTTTATAATTAGCCATGAAGGGTTTCTGCAAACACATGCACAAATAGATTCATGTTATGTGGCCTCGCCGATACGACTTCATTGGCCCTACCACATTAAACATTATATTTTCGGTTGCTACAGAAAATAATCATGTTTGTTAATATTGGGAAACAATATATCGCGTCTGTTCTGAGTTCACACCGCTTGTTTGTATACGAGATTTTAGATTTACAACTGTCTGGGAAAAATACTACAATCTTATTTACGTTACTCTTCTTAGTAGGTAACATTGTTTACCTTCAGCTATGATGATATACTGTTCAAAATATACCGGATAGAAATGTGTCATTAGAAAATGATTTTGCGCATAAAAAGAAATTGAATGAGCAAAAGACGAATAACATTAATAAGAAGAATCAGGTCCCGTTTGTACTTTAAACTTGTCTGTAATTCTTTATGAAGCTTTTGATCGTATTATTACAGCATAAGGATATTAACATACTTCATTCCTGGTAAATATAGTAAATAAAATTTAAATGAAAAAGTACTTTTTTAATCTTAAAACTCTAAAAATGGTTTATATAAGATAAACTTTTGGTATGATATTGATGTTTTTCTGTGACAGTTGTCTCATCCTATGGACCAAACTATAATATTAAATGTCATATATTTCTAATTTAAGTCAATTTCCAGAATAGATTATTTGCATCGACCATATATTTTAGCTGAACACATTGATTTTCTCATAAATAGTTTTATACAACATTTCTTTTTCATTTTAATTTAAAGAAAAGGCAGAATTGAAGAGTTTTCGTTTATGTTTGAATGCCTTGTAAGTTAATTAAAATATTCAAACTATAAATATATTTAAATTTTGTTTTTAAATATGTATAAAAGATTTGTTGCTCAATGAACAAAAGAAGAAAAACATAGAAATATCAAAATCAATAAAAAAAATTAGTTTACCCTTTAGATTCATGAGCATATTGTAAAAAAATGGCCGTTTTCATTGAAAAGCCTCCTGTTACAAGTTCAAACTGCGATGAAACTATGAAAAATGCTTCAATACTGATGATTCTTGGCCCAAATGTTGACTGGACCGTAACCTCTGTAACAGCATGCTCGGTCTTAAATTCCCTGTTACCAAATCAACGGGGGACGTCTCACATTTGCCAAAAATCACTATTTTGCATTGTTTGTTTGTTGTTTTTTGTTTTTTTTCATCAAAACTGATTTCAAAATGCTGCAACTTCTCAATGGATTGAGATAGAGTAAAAGGCTTTTCAGCGTTGGTTACACGTTACATTACAATCGACCTGAGGCCATTTTTACCCTGTCATATGTCCAACATTTTCTTGGCGATGAGGGGCTGCCGCCCCCTTCTAACCCCCTAAACTTCTGGCAACCCATTGATGTACCTTTTAGATAGGTGGCGGCGCCGAAAAAGTGATCACTTTTTTATCAACATTTCTCAAACGAAAAACAATGTTTGGGGCCTAAATAAGGCATTGTTTCACTGTCTGAGACCTCAAAATAGGGGGCGGACAAAAACTGTCAAAACACGTCTATATGAGGTAAAGGGTTGAGCATGCATTGTGTAGCTTATGATTGTATGAATATCTATATTCACACGTTTGTGTGCTATTTCATTTATAGCCACTCGGGGACCAGGTTTTAAATATGTCTTTCGTTTTGTTTAACACTGAAAGGTTTGATTTACATGATTAAAGTTAATTAATATAATGTTTCAAGATAGTTATAAAAATCGTAGAAACTTTCTGAGAAAAAATCCTGTACATAACTAAATGACTATGCAGTCGGACAATAGATGATTCTTATAAGCGTCATATCATATATCTTATAAAATCACCGTGAGACTTCCTTGCGTTCGACCCAGAGGGGCATTCTTATAAATGACAGTATGCATGTGTAAAAATTGTTTCGCGACATTCCTGAACATTCGTTTCGGAAACTATATTTTAATTTCAAAAGCGAAGTCAATACAAAATGAAATATATATGCATAGATTAATCATATTTTTATTTACACTGAACTTCGCATTTCAACGTATATAAATATATAATTTTCTCCGTGTCTTAGGAAGTAGGAAATAACTAAACAAATAGACGATATATGGTTTAAAGATTGATGATATAGTTCATAATTAAACATTTAATATCATGTTTTCCTGTCTGTGGGCCTAATGCTAAATAGATTGACTCAATTTCTATGACTCATGCCTGATTTAGATTAATTCATGCGACAAGAAATTGGGTAGATTAATAGGACATTAGGTCAACAAGTCCCATTTTGCAGAGAGGAATCTGGGTTCTGGATGTATAAATGTAAAATTTATCAATGAAATGCATATAGTTTGTGCTCAACGTTGAAATAAGAAAAACATCTTTTGGTCAGAATAAGATTTATGTCAAAAGCACATCTCTAAGATCAAATGACATCAAAATAAGATCAAATATAATTTATAGCTTAAATGATTGGCCGTTATTATAACGTAAAACCTTATAACATTCTTTTGCTCTTACACAAAGAGCTCTAAGATACAACTGTATTTCGTTTACTAGAAATCGACTGCCTATTTTGGCAAATTTTGTACATTCAAAAAAGTGCCATCTTGTCTGTGTTATCAACAAAACTTTAGATATCCGTGCAATATATTGTCTTTTAAGTGCCACTAGACTATTTTTTTCAAAATAACGATCTAGTCTTTCATATCATATTTGATTTACACATATAGACATTCAATAAGTTTATTTTTTATTTATTTGTTTTTGAAGATGACACATTACCCAACATATTACCCAGACAGGTCTAAGTTGGTAAATTGTACAACGCTTGTTTTATATTCTTTTCGCATATTCATTGATATTTTTATTATCAAACATTGGCCTGAGGTAAATTTGGTAAATGTGTGTTTTCTCACGTTAATTCAGTGTTTCATGAAGAGATAATTTCACGAATGTCGCAAAGTAATAGGGTAGTAACGGGTTAGCATGATGTAATAACTTTATATGTACGTTAATGTCAGATAACTTGATATGTACGTTAATGTCAGATAACTTGATATGTACGTTAATGTCAGATGTCATCTTTCAAGCATGATAATTTTTATTGAAAAATATAATACTACCATTCACGCAATTTATGATGTTATTAAGGTATTACCATCCTAATGCATTTTCTCCGCTTTGAAGAGTATTCAAATAGACTAGAACTACTGTTAACTACATTGAAAATGTGGGCCGTGGGTTCAATCCCCGGAAGGGTCAACTTTTTTTCTATCTTTTTTTTCTTTATTTATGTATCTCTCATGTCCCATTTGGAAAGAAAAAAGTGTTAAATCTTGATTTTTCAATTTATATAGGTATTTATTGGCTGAATTATGCTAAATCTAGTAATAAATATGGTACCTGATATTTTCAAAGTGTAATAAAATCAAAACTAGACGGTAAAAGTATTTCATATTTTACAAGATCAACCAATATACTTCTTTAAAAATTCAGGGAGACTTTGAAAACAGGTACTCATATGGGTAAATTTTAAGGATTTTTTAAATTAGGCTCCCTAAGTAGGAAAATGGTCAGACACGTGGTAAAAATGGGTGCGGTAGGGTAACATTTGTATACAGATTTCATAAATTTTAAGGAGAAACCATACTTTTGCTTATGTGGATTGTTAGCTTAATGGTACTATTTGTTATTCGTTTCTTACCAAAACTTAATGGGAAAACATTTTTCATTAGAATGTTATTGCAGATTATTAAAAGGTTCCTCCTTTCTAAAAATTGGCCCTCATAACATCCTAGCTTGAGTTCAGAAATGTGGCCATAACTTGATTTCCGTAATGTAAACTTTGTTTAAATTTTGCATACAGGTGTACTTTAAGTATATATCTGACCTATGATGTCATTTTTTTAGTTCCTTATAGTGCCCATTAGGGTGGTAATACCTTAATGCATTCTAAACCGAACCAATATTTTCGTCAAATGTGAACGTTTATACCTATTTAAAGTGCAAAACTAAATACAATTATAAACTTTTGAGAGGAAACAAAAGTTAACAAGAGTGAAAGAATAATTAGGTTGAAGATTGATATTTTTGTGATGTTTCTATTATAAAAAAATAAGAATAATAGACTTCTCGGATTAGATTCCGATCATTAAGAATTTCAAATTTGGTCTGTTTGAATGTTGCTTGGTACACGCTGTTGCCTCTTTCTATCAACTATTTTTCGAAGTGATATTTAAATATACTATACATTTAAGCTTCATACATTATCCATCTTATTAGCTCACCAGAGCCGAAGGCTCAGGGTGAGCTATTAGTATCAAAGGGGGATGCTCCGGCGTCCATCGTCCGTCGTCTTCTCCTCTAAAACTACTAAGTAGAATTACTTCAAATTTGGTCTGTAGCATCCTTGTGACAGTCACACTGGAATTTGCTCTTGTCATTCCAATTGGCCTCTTTTCGGGGTCAGCAGAGCTAAAAATAGAAAAACCTTTAAACATCTTCTTCTACAGAACTAATTGATGGATGATCACCAAACTTTGTCTGTAGAATTCTTTGGGTAGTCTTTTATCAAGTTTGCTTATAATAATTTGATTGGCCCCTTTTAGGGGTCACTATGGCTAAAAATAGAAAAATCTTTAAACATCTTCCTCTACAGAACTAATTGATGGATGATCACCAAACTTTGTCTGTAGCATTCTTGGGTAGTCTTTTATCACGTTTGCTCATATTAATTTGATTGGCCCCTTTTAGGGGTCACTATAGCTAAAAATAGAAAAATCTTTAAACATCTTCTTCTACAGAACTAATCGATGGATGATCACCAAACTTTGTCTGTAGCATTGTTGGATAGTTTTTTATCAAGTTTGCTCATATGAATTTGATTGGCCCCATTTAGGGGTCTCTAGGGCTAAAAAAGAAATACCTTTAAACATCTTCTTCTACAGCACTAATGGATGGATGATCACCAAACTTCGACTGTAGAATTGTTGGGTAGTCTTCTATCAAGTTTGCTCATATTATTTTGATTGGCCCCTTTTAGGGGCCGCTAAAATTAAAAATAGTTATACATTTAAACGTCCATTGCTACAGAACTAATTGATAGATGATCACCAAACTTTGTCTGTAGCATTTTTAGGTAATCTTTTATCAAGTTTGCTCACATTAATTTGATTAGTCCCTTAAAATTTAGGGGCCGCTAAAGCTAAAAAACCTTTAAACATCTTCTTCTTCAGAACCAAATGATGGATGATCACCACACTTTGTCTGTAGCATTCTTGGATACTCTTTTATCAAGTGTGCTTATATTAATTTGATCAGCCCCTTTTAGGGGCCACTAAAGCTAAAACTAGAAAAAACCTTCGAACATCATTTCCTACTTTGTAGCATTCTTGGGTAGTCTTTTATAATCAAGGTTGCGCATATTAATTTGATTAGCCCAGTTCAGGCTAAAGCTTAATTGCCCCAGGTCATGGCATTTCTTCAAATTATTGTTTAAACATATTCTAGAATATAATTATTGACATTCCAATCCTGAAAAGCAGTTATTTCTGGTAAGCGACTCGGGGCCATCATGGCCCTCTTGTCTAAGTTTCTTTTTCATTGGAAAACAGATTCATGTTGTTAAAGGTACATCAAGGAGCACTGATTTTTAAAAAGACAGTTGGCATAATTATGAAGAACATTTATGTAAAACATTTTTATTCTCTGGCTCATGTAACCATATGATTTATACTCAAAATCTCTACATACAATTGTACAAAAACTTTATTTTTATTCATGCAAATCGAATGATTTAGCTTCATGAAACAAAGAAGTCTTCATTGATGATTAATAAAAAAGACCAATGTTGTCTGCTACAATATTTGCAAGCAGAAGCAAAGAAAATTTGTTTAGATATAACATTGTAGCTGACAATCGGACACGCTTCTAGTAAAGCTACATCTTTATCTGATATAAAACATGAAGGAAAACAAAGATACAATATAGTTTTAAATAAAATTGATTCAATGAAAATAAAGGCGTTTTGTTTGTCTGATTATCTGAAAATTCCATACATACATTAAACATTGGCCCAGTCTCAAGTCTTTCAACATTATTTTATAAACTATACCTATGATTATTTTGTATATATTGTGTGGCAATACCAATTAAAATAGATTTAATTTGGGAATAACTAGTACAATTATGTTTTCAAAGGTCATTTCTTACTTTTTGTAACTGCTTTTATATATGAATAACTCTTTTTTACACTAATTATATTTACGAATCTCAAAGAGTATTTATTGTAATTTTTCCTACAAATTGTGAAAAACATCTTACTTTAGTTCATACAGAATTGTGCTTATGTATATTGCAGATATATTTGTATCCGAAGTATTATGTTTTGAAACCAAGTTTAGAACAGAACATCTGTAAAACGTGTTGATGAAATAAAAGTCAAAAACATGAAAAAGAACGGATAGAATGAAAACCATTTATTGCCGATCGAATTCGATAGTTACCTCCTATTATGCTCTCAAATAAGTATGTGAAGTTTTAAAACATTCCCTTCAGTAGTTATGGTTAACAATTTGCACGTAAAGTATGACGATAACGTCAACTTCGGGGAAAAAACAATAGCTCTCCGAATTCTTTGAATAATTAATTATATGAATATCTCCAAGCACTTAAGCTTTCAATAAATAAATGTATTTGCCAAATAGAAACTTTATTATATTTCGCAATCGGGCTTATAGGTTAAGATGTATGTTCTGCAGAAAACTTAATCTAATCAAACAGAAAAACACATAATAGATCTATCACATTGTCTATATTTAATTACCTTGCGTTCTTATGAATATATACAAGTGTACTTTTTGCAGATGACAATCGCAAGAGGCATATGCATATCAAAAATGTTTGTAATTGGGTTGTGTTTGATGTAATTGAGAATGTCTCCCAATTTTAATAATTAATCATTACATTATCAATAATTGTTTTTTTATGCCGACACGAAACCTGATAACTTTCCATTCAGTACAATTGTCTACATTCTATTTAATGTCATCAATGCTTTACTTATAGCAGTGATTCGAAAAGGACCATTGCCTGTGTGACTCCTTTAATGTATTTTCCCCAAGAACTAATTGAAATATTCAATTTACACAACCCTGTCATGTTTTAGTATCTCATAATTGCTTTCAACATCCTATAGCCATACAAATGATAAAATAATTAGTTTACACTTCCTGAACATTTTATACTCCAAGTCAGACAGAATTGTACGTCGGAGGTTACTACAAAAGTTACAATAACAACAATCTATAACAACATTTACAGTCGCTACATTGTCTGAAACCTTGATTTAATAGACATATTCTTTGTTTTGATGCTGTCTGTTCGACTTTCAGTCCAAGTTTGTTGTATAAATTTTACGTAGTGTGATTATGAGAACGTTATAACAAGAACCTGAAGCACAGAAACAGAAACGCAGAATTAACGATGATATTTTCAAACGAAGCTTTGAACGAGAAAGTGATATCCAAACACTATTCCTTTGCATCGGCATAACATTGTTATAAACAAAAATTGCTATTGATACATGTTTATTTCTGTTTTAAATTTATATTTATGAATTAAATAGAAACGATGTTTTTCGTAAGAATTAATTCTATAAGTCTTTTGAACAATATAAAAAAACCTTTTGTAAGATACTTTCAACAAATTCGCAACGTCAAACCATTCAAAACGTTGCTGTAATTTTTTTCACGCCTTAGGCGGATATATAAATAAATATATTTCTTGTTGTTTTCCTATGGTTTCCTTGTACTCATAAATATATAGATATTCGTTTGTTTTGTGTGTAAGATGAAATTTTATTTCATCGAGTGAGCTTTAAAAACAGTATTCTCACAAGTGGCGTAGCTTCAAATAATATAAATGATCGCTTGTTTTAATAATAAAAAACAAACAATTCTAGTAGGAGAAAAAGTCAAACCATCCATCCATATTTTTGTTACTTACGGCGAATTTATATTAAGCGGCCGCCATTTTTAAAATTTGTGTATCTCACGGGAAGAAAATAAATGATTCAGAGGGATATCATTTAGATTTGTAAGTCATACATCTTTTAAGAATTTGAGGATTGTAACTAACAATAAATAAGTGTTAACAGATATGTAAACATTCAAAAAGCGGCTAGGAAATAGGAAAACATTGAATTTTTAAAGAATGCCTAACGAACGCTGGTTTGTTTACTTATTCCACGGGCTGATGTATGTCATTGCTTTTCAAGTTATAAGGTAGTTATTGCTCGTAGGATACTTAAACATGCCCAAATGTCATCAAGAGCAGTTTTGCATGTGGAAGGAATTGTATTTTTCAGACTGTAAATATGAAACAAAAATTAAAAATTAAGAGACGATATTTGGTGATTGGTAATTTGAATTATTTAAAGTAAGTTTTCTTCTTTTTATTACTTTTGAAATATCAGTTATTTATCAATTTCATCTTTGCTTTTCTGTAAACAATGTCAGAATTGTCAACAATAATAAAGGTACCGCATGGGGAAAATCTTTAAAAAAAAAACGTAGTCTCATCATTGAAATGTGTGAACTTATATTTTGATAATTTTCACTGTGAAATTATCAAAAATAATTTTCACGGATAAATCAGTTACTCACTGAAAAGCATAAAGTAACAAATGTTTAAGTGTTAAAGTGAAAATTGCCATTTTGATGATTATTTTACACAATATTTATTAGAATGTGGTAAAACATGTTTTAAAGCTTTCCCAGACTAAACTAGACGGAAACAAGAAATTTTTACATCTGTCTGGGAAAATAAATGTGAAAATCGTAACTTCTGTTTTTATATTGAAACAATTCACAGTACTAATATTTTGCAAAAACAAAATTATCATATGCAAGATTCTGTTATGCATTTTTTTTAAATTAATTTTAATGCATTCATAAGTCACACTTAACATAATAATATGCTCCAGTAGTATCCATTTGCTACTTTATGGTCTCAAATTATATATGTCCTTTAGGCTTCATAAAATTGTTTGTCTACTTAGCCATCCTTCTACATGCTTAAGCACTTTTAAACCCTTGCCCTATTAGGAAATATCTCAAGTAAAAGTGTCCAGCGTTTAATCGCGGCAACACCATCTATAATATTTAGGGATTTTTTTTATCCCAAGACTGAATAGCGAACAGTAAATACCGTGATCAGACAGGGAAGATGTGCACTGATGGAATGAACTGCGCTCGAGGGTAAAATCAGTAGCTACTTTGTGTTTGGTTGCCAACTTATCAAAAAACAAATTTAATCTCGTCAACACCATTAATAATATTAAGGAAAATTCCCTGACTGAATAGTGAACAGTAAAGAACATGATTAGACAGCAAATATGTGCACTGGTTTATTGAATTGGTCGTGTGGGTGAAATCTGTTGCCGCTTGCAGGCTAGGTATTACCTTTACAATATTGACTTCGTCTATTCACAAATGACAAACTCGGAAATAATCTAAATTAGTACCCGTTTGGTTGCCAATTTATCAAAACATTTACTTTTAAAGCATTTTCTGTAGTTTTACAAAATATTTGTTTATAATGACAAAGTATTTATCACGCCATTACACATGAAGGAAATTCAAAAGGTCGAACCTTCATGACATTTTTCCAGTGTTTAAAATACTCTCTATGTAGTTTAGAGACAGAGTAATGCTGCATGTTTAAAGCACATCCGTATATAGAGAAAATAATTGCTTTCTTTAAAGTTGTGAATAATAAAAACATTAAATTTTAACAATGTTAGAAATAATGTAAATAATGATAATCCATCGAGACGAGTCTTGGAGCCATAAAACGACATATAACGGTTCTGGATAAGTGGTTTACATCTTAAATTACCTTCATATTTGTCGTAAGAGTTTGTTCTTTCTCTGTTTGTAATCCTTTTGTTGATTGTAGTTTGTAAAAGGTCGACAATATTGTCCGTTTTCTATTTACTGTGGTGCGTATAAACACTCAAGAACATTGTTAATATTTTGAATAATGAAAACATTTAATTAACTTAATGTTTAATTTGTGAACAAATATTTGTGAAATATGAGAAAGTAATATTAATAATGATTATCAGTCGAGACGAGACTTGGAGCCATAAAACGACATAGAACGGTTTTGGATAAGTGGTTAACATCTTATTTTACCGTCATACTTTTTCGTAAATTTTGTTTCTCCTTTATCTGTCATGCATTATTTATTTGTATGCTATAAAAGTGTCCGTTTTCCATCAACTGTGCCAATAAATGCTCAAGAACATTGTTAAATTGAGTAATGAAGACACAATAAATGTTTGTTTCTATAAGGTACGGCGCTCGTCCAAAAGTTTCTTTTGTCTCTAGTATCATATATCACTTTGGTATGGCCTTACATTAACCGTGTTACATAAGTGACGCTTTGTATTAGTTAACTGTGTTCTTTTTATTGTTGTTGTGTGTGTGCATTAACCTAATTTGATTTTACTTTGTCATATTGTTGTTGTGTGTGTGCATTAACCTAATTTGATTTTACTTTGTAATATTGTTGTTGTGTGTGTGCATTAACCTAATTTGATTTTACTTTGTCATATTGTTGTTGTGTGTGTGCATTAACCTAATTTGATTTTACTTTGTAATATTGTTGTTGTGTGTGTGCATTAACCTAATTTGATTTTACTTTGTAATATTGTTGTTGTGTGTGTGCATTAACCTAATTTGCTTTAACTTTGTCATATTTTTGTGAACGGGACTTATTTAAGAGTGTAAGACAATACAATAATTAATGAGTCTCATATGGAACTTATTTCTTTTCACGGAGACACTATAAGCTATTTTCATAAAATATTGATAGATTGGTTCGCCTGATCAAAACTTCAAAGCACTTATTTTACCAGACAGTTGTAAAATTCATAGTATGTTGTTCATTTAAAACGCATAAATTCCAATACCTTGTTCCAAAACAAATATATCAATTTTGCTTCTGTCTAGGAATGATAATGAGAGGGAAAGAAACTCTTTTTCTTTGATGTACAATGCAATTACTATTGGTACAATGGTAAATAATAGTAATAATGAATATGTCAATAAATATACCAGCAAATTTACAAACAAAAGCATTTATATGTAATAACAATGTGGTTATAAGTACACTCCATTAAAGTACAAACACGACAATAGCTGTGCTTCGGATTTCTAATAACAACACAAAATGTCATTACAGTTAACTGTAACTTCAAAATATGTTATTCCAGGTATTTCTGCATAGTCACGCCTGTTTGTGTTACTTTTTCAAAAATGTATCTGAAAGATGTTTTACACTTCATTTTAAAACGTAAAATCATAGAGTGTATGAATGTGATAAAATGGTTGACATCTTATCATTAAAATGAATGACAATTTACTGTGTGACTTAACAGTTATGTGTCCAATTTGTTGAAAGAAGACCAAACAATGGCAAACATCATGAGAAAGTGAAACTATAAGCTCCAAGTTCTAGAATATTGGGAGTTAATGAGCCTACTTTGTGCATTTACATCTGTAAAAGCATGAATATGCATTTAAAGCCTGAGTCCGCTGACTGAGTGATAACATCTGTCCGAGGGTTTCTGGAGATTGTAATTCACTAGAAATTTGCGCCTTCCTTGTATATAAGTATACTTTTTAATTTGTTATTCCGATTTACAATATCGTTATTTTATGATATGCATTCCATGTACAATGTACTGGTGCGATGTCATTTGACATAATGTCAATGAATGTTTTGAAAATAAAATGCCGGGGTGTCATTGCATTAAGCTGTTTTAACATTGATCCCTGAGAGTAATACGCATTCCAAAAACGTAAAACACCGGCGCGTGCCCTAAAATGCTTGTTTTTCGTTAATGTTAAATGACTGCTTACTTAAGATGCGAGTAATTAAATATAATGCTAAGCATGAGTTCTTTTTTATTACTTGTGTTATATAATTGTGAACAAATCCGTAGTTTCTTTAATATGACAACCGGTAGTTTACGTAATAATAAAACATTCTTTTAAATATAATCCATAATATATTCTGATAAATTTAAGTCATAATATTTTTTAAAAGGCTTATGTAACTATTAAACGTGCATATATATTAAAATTGAGACAAAGACACATAAGGGTAATTTAGCAAAATTCTCGGTTGACATATACAAAATGTCTTAAATATCTTCCTTCTCGTGCTGCATATACCACATAGTCACAAACTGAAAACAGCAAAGATCTCAAAACACATCCGAATTGTTTTCATAGGTATCCATATCAGAAATGCACGATTATCTAGCAGCGTTTGGTAGATGTATTGTTATAATCTAAAAAAAAAGATGTTTTTAATCTTCTGTTATCAACTGCAGCGCCCCTGTTAATAACTTAAATTGTATGGGATACAAGAAATATATTAGCTAGATTCAAGGAAGGTGTAATTGGTTTATATAATAATAGGCAAAAGACATTCCTTTTTTTCTTTGCTTGTTTTTCATTTAAATTAAATGTATATCCAAGTACACATAAACGATACAATTTCAACAATCTGCCAAAATAATGCCAACAATGAGTAACCAATTGCATGGCTCAAATATTAGTTAGTTGAATTTAATGCACCGTTATCATATGTGTTGGAGCTTTAGTTGTTAATGGGTCAAAGACCTCTAAAAGTACAGAATAATAAGGCAAATGAGGATACAGATTCAACAGCCATCACATGAAATTAGGTCAATTGCTTTGTAGTTTTTACACATCAAAGCAGTACAAATAGCTCCCTTATGTACTATATTCTAGTATATTTTGATCCAACGTTATTTTTAAAATATTGGTATATATTTGTAAGCGATATCTAATCATTTGTAAACACCAAATATATCAATTAATGTACATACCTTTATCAGTTTAATATTGGTTACAATAATTGTTCTTGTATAGTAAAGAATTTTGCCGAAATATGATATTTATAAAATGAAATTGTATTGATACAAATATATATTTTCTGAAAAGAGGGCAATAAAAGAGTAATTCATATCTACTATAGATACAATATACTAGGTACCAAGTTATTTCAAAATCCCTTTATGGATGAAAAGTTATAACCGTGTATTAAAAAACAGCCTTCAAACTGACAATTTTAATTTTTGATATCCAAGTGTGAAGTTGGTAGGGGTCTGGCAATGCGACGTCATTTTATTATGGTTAACATTTGTGCAAGTTAATTTGAAATTCTTTTTTTAAATGAATAAGTAATGGAACAGACACTTTATTCACCTTTTTTCTTCCAAAGGGAGGGGACAATTTCATTGTCACTTATTAACACCATTGAACTTGAAATCTCACATGTGGAAACAGTTATAGTACATGCAATGTTTATCATTCTGGCATAAGTGCAACATGTTGTACTAAAAGATGTTGTCTCAAGAAAGTTTAATCATTTGAACATAAAACTTCACATAGGAGAACAATTTATTCAGTGCTAAATTTACAGCACTTGGATAACGTATAGGACAGAATTATAAACAGAAAAAAATTGCCACAAGAAAGTTTAAACTAGATAATAAAACTATGGTTAATGAAATGCGATATCACAAACAGGTAAAACATAATTGCAAGAGACTGCCTGAATTTATCGAAAAAACAATAAATCAAACATAAACATGTTGTTTTCTTTTACAGTTGTTGCGCAATAAAATAAAAAATACTAGAGGCCAGAAGTTGTAGATGTAGTACAAATTTAACCTTAAATTATTAATGTTATGAGTCAATGAGGCAGGAACAAAGAGATAAAGTTTCCACATTGTTATTTCTTTATCATAATTCTGCCTATGTTGGTGGCAAAACTAAATATTTTGACATTTTTATTTGATATACAGTATCAGAAGACAATCACTTAATCTGACACATCTGATTTGAAAATTGAGTGACAAACAAAGCCTACTTATCTTTCTTCAACCCGACATGTCTTTAACGTAGACATGACCGACATGTTTCACAATTATTAGAAAATAATCAAAGATTTGAATATGTCATACTTATGAAGTATTGTTCTATTTTAAATAATTTAATCTACTTCATTTCAAAAAATAGATAAATGTGAATTCCAGTTTAATTGCTAAAATAATGCCATATATTCTTTAATATATCCACATCATAACAGGTACCAGACATACCAGCTCACATCAGGTGTCTGTATCAAAAGGCAATTAAATTCTGTCTTGAAATCACACAGATATTTAAGATATTATCTTAACGTTATATAAGAACATTTGCTGTTTTCGTGCCCGCACTTTAGGGGAGCGGGGGCATTTAGATTTACCCTTGTTTGTCCGTCCGTCCGCCCGTCCTCCCGTTCACATTTCATTCAGTATTTTGTCAGAGATGTTGCTATTTCTAAATTGATATACATTTTTACAATGTATCCCAACTCAAAAGATCAAAAACGGCGTTACAAAGTCGACGTCAACAACGTACTAGCATACAGTTTCCTTACACCAATTATCAATTCAAACTTGGCGTGTGGATTTTTTAGGTGTGTAAAACGACGTCAGTTTAGTAGTAAGTTAATTTGAAAAACTCATTTTCACTTCTGGGTTCAACCAAAGAAATATTTTAGAAAATACTCTAAGAAATCACCGAGAAAAAAGCCATGCTAATTCATTGATCAACGGGATTGTTCTCGAATTTTCACCTTAAGTACTTTTACTACCGTCTTAAATCAATCTGAAAAAGGATTCCATAATAAATTTAACGCAAATAAAAGAACCTATTGTCTGAATAAGAAAAAACAATGGCACTTCAGTAAAGTTTTGTTTAGCCTTTTTGCCTTTTCCGGATGTAAAGATTTTATTTTGATATCATCATTAAACTCTGGAAATGTTTATTTCCCGGATGTTTATATTGTGATCTCACGAGATGTCTTGGTGTAATTGCTTGAAATTTGTTGGGTTTTTTGCTGTTGTTTTTTTTTTTGTTGTTGTAGCTGTTTTTTTTTTGTTTTGTTTTTGTTTTGTTGTTTATTTTTTTGTCTTAGGATGTGGTTGCCGTTAAGAAACACAAGAACAATAACAAAGTGAAACCAAAAGATGTACCACGTCTTGATATTCATATATATTGTTCAATGGTCAACTTACAATAGGCGTATACAATTTCTGTTTTACTTTGAGCTGAGTGTAACGACGTCAGTTAAGTACCTAGACTGCTTGAAAGACTTATTTTGACTTTTAAGTTCAACCAATGAAGTATTAAAAAATACTTTGAGAAGTCACCGATTTTATTTTTAAAAAATGTATCAAATAATAAAATATCGCTGATAAAATTGAAAGAAATCACTAATTGTCTGAATAAGAACAGAACCAAACAATTGCAACAATGTCAAAATGGAGTTTTGGGTTTTATTTTCCTGATGTAAAAAGTTTTGTTTTACATTTTTTCAGTAACCTGTGGACGATGAACATTCTCTAGTAATCAATAATTTTGCCAATGATGCTGGGCCACCAGACATCGTATAAATAAGATAGTTTTAATAGCTTCTTTTTAATTTCCCGGATGTTTATAGTTGTAATCTTATATGCTTGCTTGAGTTAATTACTAGTAACTTGTTTGTTTCGCCGCTTATCTACTTTGGAAACATAGAAATAATAGCTAGATGTAATCAAGTGATATAACATGTCTTAAAATGTATATATTCTCAATTCTCTTATTCTCTTATACGTGGTAAGGGCACTGTAAGCACGGTTCGTTTTCTGATAAATATTCTTATTGTTTTGTTTTGCTCTCATTTATAGAATATCAGACAATAGGTTAACATCTATTTTATCTTGCACTTGTAACATGTGGTTATAAAAGTTGAAATCAAAATTAAACATCTTTAATGATCATGCGCAACCAATCGTGATTTATCTTTATTTTTTGACAAACTTTCAAATTGGTGTTACAGAAAAGTAATTCTAGAAAAGTAATTCCAAAAGATTTGGACTCTAGGGTCATGATTTGCATGAAGTTGCTTGAAGTTTACTAGATATTGGTACACACCAAATGTCCTCTAGCATTTGAGTTTGGGAGACTAAGATTTTTTATTTTTACCTATATGACTCTAGTACTCAAATCATGTTGCCAAAGGGTCGTTGCGAATTTAACCCAGGATTTGAGGTCTACAATGATTTCCTAAGCTCTAGATGGTGCAGGTATGGAGATGAATAAATAATTTAATGGTTAGCTTTAATACCTTTGATTCCTTTTCAAATTCTATTTCATTTTCCCACAATGTTTTCTCGTAGGTCAAATCATTTATTTTTACTTGCGGACGATACGTCGCATTTCATTAAGTAGCGCTTATGCGTCACATTTAAATTTCTTATGATAATTGTCGTATTTATACATCTGCGGATGTATCAAAATTATAAACTTTATCTTTAACATGTTAAAAGTTGAGTTCGTTTCAAGCATGTCCCAGGGATCGTGGGAAATCTGGTATACATGTATGTTTTTACAAATGTGTTGATATCATTTGTGTTAATAACCTAATGATTTCAACGACGATAAAATCAAAATTGCTTCAAACTGGAATGACGGGAACAATGGTACTGGCACTGAAACCAATAAATCATATAAGATAACAACAGTAAATATCTGGAAAATCAAATACCTATTGAAGCTATCATGTTTGTGCCATTGCTGGTGGCCAAAGATCACTAGCAATTAGAACTAGGCAATAATAACTAATTAGAGCAATGTTTATCCTGTAGTGCGATATAAGGAATTGAAAGCTATCAGGAAAAAGCATCAATGCGCACTGGCGGACACGGTGCAAATTTCTCATATATCATATAATTTGGTCATTAAGCCATTTTCTGGATATATTTCTTTTCATAAAAACAGATTTATTTCATGCAGCAACTTACTTTTTTTTTCGTATGTAAATAATAGAGATTTTTTCTTAATATGATATTTTACAGATAAGTATACGGATTATTTTAAATGTCTTACTGTCATTTAGACTGCACATTAGGACACACTATGTCCCATTTGCTGAATCCTTCGAGAAGGGCAGATGACTGACCCTCCGTACACTGACACGCGCACGCTGATTTAGTCTATAGTTTCTTAGGACACCATCATATGTATTGAAGTTGAAATGCACAATTTGGATTTCTGCAAAATCTGTTCTGTCCCGTGGGTTAATAAGTTTGCTTTCTCATAGTACAGATATGTTTAGAAAATGCATAATTAATGTGCTTGGACCAGATTTTATTCATGCTTCATAGGTCTGTGTCTATGTAAGAGACTTGTCGTGTTAAAAATTATCCCTCGGAAACCAAAGAGGCGCGATTATGATATAATAATTACAAATTTAAAGCTTAAACCTTATCTCCTAATCCACGTCCATTGCCTTATTACGTTATTTATACAGTATCTCTCTACTATATCTACCACATATGACCTCTAGTAAGGTTTGTTTTTATAACGCAAGACTGATATGAGAAGATAAATGGAGTTTGAATTGCTCGCAATTGATTTATTATTTTTCGATATCATACAGACAGTCTCTTGATAGGAAGTTTAAGCAGACTGCTACAGGAGTCTGCGATATCGCATTTCCTGAACCTTAGCTGAAGCAGACAAGTTTCTTGTGGAAATGTCTTTTTGAAACGTATTCTGTACAACTCATTGCGCAAATGTCAAAAATTCATGTTATTAATGTCATCACTTATGTTTTGAGTATTTTCTCACTTTGCAAAGTTATTGTAATACCTTTAGTTTAGTGAGTTATATCTCATATCTTTCTTAAGAGACTTAAGCTTAGTAAGCAACAGGACCAGAAATTAAGAAAATAGTGCATATATCTCAAACTCTGTAAAAAGGGCGATACAGATTCAAATTTGCAAATAGGTTTGTGGATGTAGGAAGCAAAGCTTTCTATTCTTTGGACGTTTTTTTCTCAATTTTCCGATCGATTTGACGAAATATGATCAGAAAAAGAATTATCAAAGCTAACCACACTTCTAACCTACTGAACTTTTATCATTTACTAAAATAACGGTTATTTGTTCTGTTTTATAATTTAAATATTATGATCATCTTACAGTATATTATCAATTCTTTAAAGAATCATAAAGAAATCGTACTTAATAAGTTGTCAAACAATTTTCAGTCTAAAACACTTTATGGACAACATTAGTCACAGAAATGTACATAGTAGTTATCTTGATGGTTTTATACATTATCAAACATTTATTATTGTGACTATACTCTCTAATCAGTTGTCCATAATACATTATTTATTGCCATAACTTGTCTTGTAAAAGTTTGATTTATTCTATAATAAAATATTGTTGACGACTGAACATGTCTTGTTTCAGCTTGATTTATTCGAGAATATCTTGTTGTTGTCGAAGAAGACAAGAGAGTCAAAGAAATGATATTGTATAATTTTTCATCTTTGTATGGCTTTGTTTGGCGGCAAACCAACAAAATATTAAAGTTTATAATTCTAACAGCGGTTGCAAATATGTTATGAAAGTTTGTCAGTTGTGATTAAGAAATATTTGTTATTGTAAAACTACATGATGAGTAGACTTGTAAAACAAATACTATGAGACGTTGTCTTTAAGTATGCAAAACAAGTTCTAAGGCTGCTGTCTATACGTGCGACCAGTGTTGATCAAGATCAAACATAGATTATCATTTGATCATTCTGAGGTCTAAAATTTAATGTTGTTTACATTGCGATCAATTAAATGCAATTACATAAACAAAGTCGTTTCACCAATAATTTAAATGTACATGACAAACAACCATATTAGTTTTCAAAATATGAGAATGACATTTGCTATCAGGCCAATTACATTCCAATCTTGCAGTATCAGATTCGATTAAGACATACTGGTATTGCGTCCGAGCAACTAATATGTATTTAATATATAAAATGTAGCGTTTTCTTAATTGTTTCGACGGAGCCATCATATCTTCATTCGTGAATAATACGTTATATATACATGTATACCCGTAAATATAAGTGCAGCACCTATTAATCCGCATTTCCCTTTCTTTCGTTCCAAAAAGTAATAAGGACCTTTGAGGTTTCTTATTCCACCATACCTTACTAGACAAGAGACAAACATACTGGATTTCAGTTTAAGGGTAAATAAAATGTAATGACAATGTACAGGACTGTTTCAAGGGGAAGAACTTATTTCGTGGTTTAGCAAAACCCTAAACCACAGTTGCTTTTCTTTAAAATATTTACTGCACATTTTATAGTATTTTATATGCCTGAAATGAATTTTGCAAAACGTCCGACAACAATTGATATCCGTTTCAAATACTTCCCAAATAACCGTCCCCAGAAATGAATTTGGTACAAAATGGCGAAACGTGTTTTTAGTATAATGAATTAGAAAAAGTTGTAATTAAATGCAATGTTTCCTTTGGAAAATGGTAGTTGCCCAGATCTACTGCTTTTTTGTTAACTAAAGATTTAATAGGACTGCAAGTTAATTCCTTCATTGAACCTTTAAAATGGTTACATAATGCTGCATTCTTATATTTTAACTTATAGTTATTTATCTAATGGGAGATAGAGATGTCTTTCAAGTCACTTCATAAGTTTTTCTTAAATGAAAACAAAAGCAGTATAAACTACACGAAAGTAATAGTAGTATATATATTTTATCAAATTTATTACTATGTGCCGTTATTACCATACATGAATTTTTTTTTTAAAAAAATCCCCTGTATTATACTAAACTCGATCATAATCCGTCATCTTCTATTCATAGCAATATTTTAAAATGAATTGATGAATTAGATAAAGTTTAACGGGAATATTTTAGATGAATTTAACATTTTTCCGGTAGATGTACGTACTCTCGGCTTTTATATTCTACCTAAAATTCATAAGCAGTATAGTAGACAGTACCCTTTTGGTTATTCTGGACGTCCGATCGTTTCCGGTTGTAAATCTAGAACAGAAAATATTTCTAAGTACCTAGATTCCATTTTAAAGCCATTAACACATAATCTACCTTGAAGTTCGTATATCAGGGACACTTCTGATTTTATTGCCAAACTGAAAACCACTTCTCTTGGGTCGGGAGAACATTACCTTGTTACGTTAGATGTTACATCTCTATATACGAACATTCCCCATACAAACGGAATAGAATCTTGCAGACATTTTTTAGAGAAAAATCCCCCCAAAAAACTTTCATGTAATGAAATATGTAAACTTCTTTCCTTAGTCCTAGAAAATAATAACTTTCAGTTCAACGGTGATCATTATATACAAAAAATGGGAACAGCAATGGGAAGTTCTATGGCACCCTCTTACGCTTCGCTTTTAATGGGTAAATTTGAAAAAGACTTTTTAAGCCAACGCTCTTTAAACCCCAGTTTATGGTTCCGTTTTCTTGACGATATATTTTGCATATGGAGTTATTCCCTTGATGATTTGAATGCTTTCATTGATAGTTTGAATAACTTTAATCCATCTATAAAATTTACAGCGAACGTTTCTAAATCTCTCGTATCATTTTTAGATGTAAAGTTTCATTAGACGAAAACAATATTATACATACTAATATACATGTTAAAGAGACAGATAATCATCAGTATTTAGAATACTCTTCCTGTCACCCAGTGTCTTGTAAAAATGGTATTCCGTACAGTCAAGGAAAACATTATCGCTGTATCATTTCTGACGATAATGTTTTCAACGATTCTTTACAGAACTTACGTACATACTTCAAAGAAAGAAGTTATCCTATCAATGTTATTGATAATGCACTTAGTAAGGTTTCATGTCTAACACAAGATGAGGCCCTGTGCACTTACAACAAAACAACTGATGGCAGTGTTATTCCCTTTGTTGTTGAGTATAACCCAACTTTACCTAATATTAGTAATATCATTAAAAAGTATTGGGATTTACTTAAACTTTCAAGTAAAGGTTCTGTGCAAAAGCTTCATGAAAGTAAACCTTTGGTTGCATTTAAAAGACCTTAAAATCTTAAAGACATTCTCGATAATTCTAATGTTAAGTCTAATAACAAAAATGCGAAATGTTCATCCAAATGTAATAGAAGTAGATGTACACATTGCAGCTCCATTATTGAAAGCAATATATTTAGTAGTACTAATATTCCTGGTAAGAATTATCATGTAAATAACAATATATAAATAACACATGGGTTTTTGGGTAACAGTAAAAATATCATCCCGAGGAAAATACTGTTACCCGAGGCGTAGCCGAGGGTAACAGTATTTTTACGAGGGATGATATTTTTACTGTTACTCACCAACCAATGTGTTATTTATTTTATTACCCCGAACAAAAATACTGAGATGATCTGAAATTGTCAACTAAATCTAACTGTAACAAAAATAAACCAAGAGTAACAATAACTAAACTGTCCTTACCTTTGAAGTTTTAAGTGTACTTTACTGTAGGCCTACTTGAGAAGTTTTTTCTTCTTTTATTCTTTAAGCAAGTGATGATATTTACAAATCATAAACATACAATAAGCTAGGTTTTATTTAGGAAACAAAACACTAATCCATTTACACGGTTATGATCTGTGAAATATGATCCTTCTGTTTCCAGAATATTCTTAGCATGGTTTTTGACAAAATAACGATGATATATCCTATGTCCATCATATCTGTAACGTTTCACTGATTAAATTTGTTAAATAATCCTTTGTTGCATGCTTAAATCGTCTGCATGTTCAAGTTTGACACATAATTATTTACACCGTTGAAAACGGATGCTCAGTTTTTGACTATTCAACAAAAAGATATTTTATACGCGAAATGCACACCAGGGTGCAAACAACTAAATTTTATGAGTGACATAGTGACTCCAGAGGAGAAATTAATGTCCTATCGGGGTTTAACGTTGAAAATAAGAATGAATTTCATTCCATTTTATTTCATTTTATTTAGGAAATATACCACATGACCTCTTAAAAAATACTGTTACCTATGTAACAGTACAAAATTCTTAGTCACGTGGTACACTTGCATTAACAGTAAAAATAACTGCCAGAGGCCTATGGGAAATTAGCATTACGCAAAAAAGTGAGGGGTAATAATACTGATTGTTCTACGAAAAATGTTATATATCTTGTCACTTCTGATAAATGTAAAGAGCAATATGTTGGTCAAACGAAGCAACAAGTGTCTAAACGCATGAACAGCCATAGGTTAGATATCAACAATTTTTCCGATCCAATATTTTCAACCAATGTCGCTACACACTTCAATAAAACTAATCATTGTATTACGGATTTTAAATTTATGCCCATAGAGATTGTCTCCGATGTTATGGAACGCTTATTACAAGAATCATACTGGATTCATAAGCTTAACACATTATCTCCGAATGGTATGAATGCAAAATTTGTAAAATATATAACTTTGTCATTATTGAGCCGGTACACAAATACATGTAGTATGTTTTTCTCATATCACGGTTTTTAATTATGAGAATTTTTGTATCAAATGTGTAGATCCATATTATATGTGTAATTTATTGTATATTTCTGTTTTTATATTCATGAAAGATTCTGTATTTATTTGACAAAGTTTTTTATAACCGCGTTAACGTCACGTTCTGTTTAGCGATAGTTAAACGGACGTTGCGTCATTTGTTATTTCATAAACGTCATTTTTTTCTGAAGAAGACTAAACGTCGAAAGCTTAAGAAAAGCGTTTGTTTTTATTGAACTGATTATACATACATGAAAAATAACATACTTATGTTAACAAACGAATCTAAAAAGTCTGTATAAAATCTTCTACTCGATAATCTTCTTGATCAATACCAAGCTCTCTGCATACATTAAGTAACTTCTGCTTGGCCTCATCAGATGTCGTGCCAGTTACAGCAACATTTCCGAAAGGTGCCTCATAATGTGACAATGTCTCCTTAAGTTTCCGAAACTGAAGGAAGAAAATGACATCATTTTCTATCATTTGATAAAGTTTCTGTTTACAGTTGTCTTCTGTCAGAAGTTTAGCATGAAGAGAAGGCATGACCATAACGCCCATAAGTACTTTGTCTGTTGTGAGTTCCGGTATTGTAGGCTTTATGCCACAGGCAACCATCATTGAATAAACCATAATATCAATTCCGTACAACTTCTGCAGCCAGTCACGTAAAACGTATCCGCTCATTCTAGGATTTATTTCCAATAATAATGGCCCATTTTAAGTCAATATGAATTCGACATTGAACAACCCATCCGTAAGCCCTTTAAACACAATGAACATAATTATAACAATATAACATCGTTAACATATTCTGATAATTTATATAATAAAAAAGAAATTAATCAGGTATCGTATATAATAATAAGTATAATATAGGAATCAATAAGTGCCATCGCTTATTTAGACTATTTGTCTATCCAGCAAGCTTACAGAACATCGGTGGTTCTACTCAGGTGCCCGTTCGTGCCTGAAATAATGCACGGAAGGGCACCTGAGGTCTTCCTTTACCAGTAAAGCTGGAATGTCGCCATATGACCTATACTGTGTCGATGTGACGTAAAACCCAATCAAACAAACAAACAAACAATCTTAGAATATTGTAATGCTTTTTCTTCTTTTGGACAATGTCAAAGAATTTATATGTTCTTAACAATCTTTAAAATCGGTATTGAAATATTAAACTAAAGATTTAAGATAAACATTATGGTCACAAGCAATTATCATGGGATAATCTTTTGGACAAGATGTTTTTGATAAACATGAGCACCATATTTTTATCTATTTAATTACCTTTTCCGTGAAATGATATTGTTTTATTATTCAGAAATTTAAACTTAAAGCTAAACAATGAAAACTTTTATCGCAAATATTGAAAAACCCAACTCAACTACATGTATTTATTGTTACACAACTAAAAAACAACAACAAAAAAACAAAAACATATGTGCATGCATTTTTGATTCAATCATAGATGTTTACCAAAATTAAAATATATAAGGAGGGAATAGATGTAAATAGTAATATATGCAATAAACATATTTTTCTATATATATTTGTTCGCAGAAAATTCAAATTAAAGCCTGTGTTCGTATTTATTATTTGTTCCAGTGAAACCAAGAACTTACGAACATGCTGTTAAGAGATGTTGATGAAATATATGTTTTATCTGTCGGCCTGAAGAATAGAATTACATTACCTATTGCAATGCAGGATCTAAAAGCGGCGTCTATAATCCGATTGTTTTGGTCATGTGGAAGATATGATGGCATCCGCTTAGCTGTGGCTGGAAATAAAAATAAGAAGCGATATAAAGTTTTATTTGGCTGCCAGCAGCCTAATTTTATATGACTATGATGAATAAGACGCATTTTTACTGCGGAATTACACTTTTTATTTTATAAGACCTCAATAAATATAGTCTATAAAAACATTCACAGAAGATTTGCACCTATTTTATGTACTTTTTATTCTGTTTGTTTGTTTGTTATGTTGCAAAACATTTTAATTTGCATTTACTTTAAATGGAAGGACAATTTTTCTTAATGTCCCTATACAAATACAACTGTCTCATTTCATGTAATGAAGGTACTTTAACCGAGACTTAATATCTTGGAACAAGGCTCAAAATTATATCTGGCGTAAAACACGTTGTCTCCATCTAAAATCATTTATTTTTTAAATGAATACTGTTAATAAAATCACACCACTAGTTAAAGGCTAGTCTTGTGACGACGTTGTAAACTATTTTGTCAATGAAAGAGTGCTAAATTTTCAGAAATATCTGGCACTTTATGTTTTATGAAAATGTTTATGCTTTAGAGTTTCTGTTATTGATAAACGTTTATATAACGTTTATTTGGGGTAACACTAATACATATATTTCTAAACAAAGCAAGCAATAAATGATAGGGCTTTGAGAAGTATTCGGGGATTTTTATTGTCTCTCAAAAAGGAAAGTCAGATTGCGTAATTACATTTTTGCTTTTGGTTGAGTCGCTTTTGGGTAATATTTTTTTCAGATGTCTGTTATCTCAGTTGGTGCTAGCTTCTAAATGAAGATGAACATGTATAAACAATGAAAACTGCTGATTGTTAGATCGGGAGATGAATCGCCTTTTTCATTGTTCCTCCTTGAAAGACTTGATGCAATCGAGCCTGCTGTAATATCATTAGTATTAATGTATTAAGTGTCTGTGTTTTTTCTATTTTGCAGATTAAATAAAAACAATCCAAGAAGGCTTTTGTAGATAAATATGGATTTGTTACTTATCATAAAGTTTTATTACCTACAAAGCAGTGTTGTCGCACTGTTCCACTGTCAGTAACAAATGCCCACACAAGCTTTCTATCATATAAAATGATATCAATATTATGTTCAGTCCCTTTGTAAAACTCCATCACTGTCATTGAATTGCCATGACTCAATCCAAGCCCCGGATAGTTGAAGTCGGAACGCAGACAACTTGTTATTCGTTGAAAATGTCTTTTCATATCTTCTTGACATTTGACCATGCATGCACCGATACCGCATGCACCATTATCTAATTTCAAAATTGCAGGAAATCTAAACCTTAAATTAACAACGCACTCTTTATATATGGCATCAACATGCATGTTTTAAAATTTTGCAGTATACCTATGAACAATATCGTTCAAATACTTGTAAAATGTTTTTATTATAAGATATTCTAAATTTGAAGATGACAGTCATTAATGGTTGAATTTTTTTTATAAAAGTGTGAACGTTACTTACCTATTATTTTACATTGCTAGAGTGTATTAATTTTGTTTAAATCAAAATTAAGTCAAGATTTCAAAAAAAATGGTTTACCTTCCTGGTAACATATCACAGTCCGATACGTTTTTAAGATGTAATGACTTATGGAGTCCTAAAGCATTTTGCGTTTGCGATTTGGAATTCGCTATCACGGCCGATTTGTAAGTCAATCCTAAAAACGTAAACAGAAACTTTTGATTAAACAAATTTTAATTTTGATGAGTATGTACACGGAATAGCATTTAATTAATGTAGGCGTTTTGCATTCTTTAATGTGATGCAATTACGTCTTAGAATTTTATTTTGATATGTTGTTTGTTTGTTTGTTTGTTTTATTTTGATGGTTTTTAGGGGGGTTCTTTTGTCGCATCAACACTGCAAATGTCAATTTGGGGCTCAAGCTGTACTTCAGTTGCTCCTCCGTGCATTATTTTAGGCACAAACTGGCTTCTGAGTCGAATCACAGACGTATCATAGGCAAGCTTGATAGCTTCCATGCTAAGCGGGATTCTAAAACACAGAGGTGATGGATTATTGGTTGAAGTGAACAATATTACCTACTCAGCCACATAATAGAAATATCTTTAAATAAAAACTTGCTATTATTTAGAATCATACGGTTTTTAATGCATCCTTATAGATTTTTTTTCAATCAAACATATATATAATAAACATATATAGTTCTCTGGTCCCAATCAGTGAAGAAGACAATAAAATGTCATCGTTGATTTGTGAGATATGATAACAGAGAACAAACTCTATATATGTGAATGTTGAGCTTGTTTCAATGTGTAGTGCAGTTTGTGACTGTATATAAAGCTGTTCTGAAACCATCATTTTTGTGATGGTGGATGAGCAGTGGCTATGCTTTCATGACCGTTCTGCTAGGCGCTGTGCCGTAATTGGACTGGCATATCGATGTGGTGGTATGTGTGTATATATTCTCTCATTTCTATATATATATATATATACTTCGAATAATCGATGGGTTCGAATAATCGAAATCCGAATATTGTGATAGACGAAAACTACTCCACTTTGACGAATCGTAGCAAAACTACCGTTTACAACACATTTACTTCCTGTAATCAATTGAGAAAAATAAATAATAATAAATTAAATATTAAAAAAAAAGATGCGTAAAAATTATTGTATTGACATTGAAGACATAAATACTTGCATTTTATTCTACATTATGTATCGTTTGGTTTCGCGCAAAACCTTGATAATTGCCGTGTTGTCACTACGGTATTTACAGCTAAACTCTGGTATATACGATTAGGAAAAAGGCTCTTATGTAGCGTTTTGGATGTTTTGACAAATTTACATATACGGTATGTATGAAAAATATTGCTGTCATCTTCAAGCAATAACAGTAACAAAATCGGACACGGTGCATTGCTTTTCATTTTCGGTAATTAAAGTTGATTAAAGAACACAAAAAGTGCTATTATCACGATTGTCTAAATACATGCATGACTATTGATGATTTTCACAAGTCGACCAGTCAGCGAGTGGATCTGCGCCAATTAGTCTGACTTCGAATAATAATTAGGCTGGCTTCGAATAATAGGTGTGAAATTCTTTCATAATTGTATAATCGGGACCGAAATTTTACTTCGAAAAATACGAGGTATTCGGATAATGCATTTCGAATAATACGCTTGTATTTATATTGATTTATATAGAGATAAAAACGGGACCGCCGATCTACTTCGGATAACGCCGGGTATTCGAATAAAGGGTTGTCGAATAACCGGGGTCGGACTGTACTATAATTAAAATCAAATGCAAAAAAAGGATTGAGTTGACAGCTAGATGCTTTTGTAGAAACTCTCTCCTTGGAATGGAACAATAGCCATTAATGATAACATTCGTTTATAAACAAATTTGTGTTTGATGTAATTCTAAACATTCAATATTTATCAAAGAACAATCACTTTGTTACATTGTACTATCACCATATAAAACAAGAGAAAGTGTTAGGTTTGCAATTGCAAGTAAATTGATATTGGCAATTAGCTGTATTCTTTGCCTTTCAAATAGTAAACATCTGAAAACGAAGTGATGTGTTGTTTCGATTTCACCACAAGTGCAAAGGGGACTATTAATGATTTTTTTTAGAATAAGTGTTCGTTAAATGAACTGCAATGATTTCTAAGGCGCGTATGGTGGGTTTGAAATTTTCACAATAGTAAAAATTAACTGGAACCTTCCTTATATCCTTGTTGAGTTTGGATTTAAAATTGGTAAGAGTTGGTACATTTCACTCTTTAAGAGATAAAAGGTTCCAGTCAGTAACATTTTGAGAAACAAATGAAGAAGAAGTATGCAAGTATTACATTGAATGTCTGTTAGGTTGTTTGCATTTTTAAAGTTATAAGTTGTTGTACTTCCGACATATTTGGTACTAATGTTGTAAGAAAAGAGGACAATAGGATATTGGAAATTTCATAGAAAAGCTTCGATCTCTGTTTCTTTCGTCGTTTTTAAGATGTTGGAAGCAGGTTTCTTCGTACATATTTTGGAAAGCCACAAGTTTAGTACAACCAGAGATAATACGAAGAGCTTTGAGTTGGACTTTTTCGAGTTCTTGTTTGTCGTAGTAAGACAAATTTTCAGGCAACAACCGAATATTCAAGCAAGGGTTTGGTGACGGCAGTGTATATGATCTCCAAAGATTTTCGATCAAGGACAACTTTGAGACCTCTCATGATACTTATTCTCTGCAAAGATTTTATCTTTATGTTTTCCACGTCCTTGTGCCAATATCCGTCACTTGAAAAGGTCACATCCAAATGCTTATGACATTTTACTTCTCGGATTGGGACATTGTTCATATATAGTGGTGGATGAAACGGTTTGTTTACATTACTTTTTTTTTTTTTTTTTTTTTTGGAACCACGTTTAAGGCCCGTTTATTTACATTTACCTTTTTACATAATACATTCATTTTACATATTTCAATTAATCATTTTACATAACATACGTTACAAACTAATATATATGTATTTTATATATTTTACAATAATTTCAAAGAGCTTATAAACGTGAATCTCTTTAAGAAAAAGTTAAGAAAAAGGATATTATATTTTAAACAAGATAAAGTTTTGTTAAATCAATTTTAAAGACTTCCTTGAGTCAGTTTGAAAAATGCTGAAAAATGCTGAAAAATTTGATGAGGTGCTAAAATATAAAAGGATAATTTGCAAGAGAAAAAAAAACTGTAGTAAACAAAAACATATTTTTCCAACAAACTACGATAAGATAAAAAAAGGTAATATTAAGAAAGAAAGGCTGCTTTGGTAATATACTTCTGACATATCATCAATCAGTTCTTATAACATTATTAGAAAGTTATTCCATTTCCTGTTGAAATCATCAAGAGAATCATTTTGAAATGCTATGTATTTTTCTAAAGATATTCTATCAATCAATTTTCTTTTAAACACAAGATTATTTGGTTATTTCTTTTTTGTTTTACAACTATATATATAATATTTGGCAAATAAGAGAATATATGATAAAATTTTATTTTGTGAATGAAAAAAGGACAAAAATTTGTCTTGGGTTGCATGTATACCAATTTCTACCAACCATTTAAACAATTCATTCCAGAAATTTTGTGTTTGTTGACAGGTCCAAAATATATGTTCTATGCTATCTATTTCCATATTACAAAAGTCACAAAGGCTAGATTCCACTAATTTACATCTAAAGAGAAATTTGTTAGTTGCAATATTTCTATGTAGGAAATCAAAACAAAAATTTTGCAAAATATTATCCTTACAAATATCAAACGCATTTAAATATATTTGTTGCCAATTGAAATTTTTATCTGGAAATTCTGCCTCCCATTTTAACTGGGATTTTAGTTTTTCATTCTGGTATTTTAGCCTTCTTTCTTTTTGAACCTGTGTTAATTTTTTATTTAGGAGATGTGTTTCTGTTTTTTCTAAAAGCTCATAAATATTTATTTCCTCAGTTGTTACAGAAAGAATGATATTATCTAATTTTCTTTTCCAACATGTTGGAATTGAAGAGATAAGTCTATGGTTATTTAAAAACTCAGTATTAGGGATGTTATATTCAGTTTTTAATTGATTAAAAGTTTTAAATTATTTTGCGTTTGTATCATAGATATCTTTTACATGGTATATATTTTTGTTTTTCCACTGTCTGAAATAGAGAAGGCTATTGTTATTTTTTATGTTTGAATTTTGCCAAATAATTTGTTCTGAAATATTTTTCGGATTTTCATTAAAATTGATTTCACTCCAAGCTACTAATACTTCGTGTATAAATTTATTTTTGATTTTAAATTTCAATATATCTTTTGTGTTTATATTGCATTTAAATAAAGATATTCCACCTAAATGATTAATATTTTTCTTTATTATTTCTTTCCACAACCCATTATTTGAATCGTTTATTATTCTTTTTATCCAGTTCGATTTTATTGAGTTCAAAAATATAGGAATGTCAATCATATTTAGACCTCCGTTTTTTGTACTCCTGTATTATCACATCCCGTTTGACTTTATCCCTTTTTGAGCTCCATATAAATTCATAACATTGTTGTTTAATTGTATTTACAGTATTATTTGGAGGATTAGGTAGAACAGACAACAGAAAAGTTAATTTTTGGAATTATTAATGATTTCAATACTGAGATATTACCAATTGTTGTGAGATGTCTAGCTTTCCATCTGTTTATGTCTATTTGGAATTGAGATAATCTGTTATCATAATTTAATTTGAGGATATGGTCAGTTTTTGAATGAAATGTTATTCCTAGTGTTTTTACACTTTCTGATGTCCATGAAATATTACTATATTTTTTTCTACAATATATAAGGTCGTGCTGGTTTCGCAGTGGGCCTATTCTTAGAGCTGTACATTTACTGTAATTAAGATTTAGACCTGAGATGAATGAAAATTGTTCAAATATATTTAACATTTCTTTGAAACTGTTATTTGTACCATCTAATAATATTGTTGCATCATCAGCAAACATGCTGTTTTTTACTTCTAAATCAAATATTTTAAATCCTTTAATATTTGTATTCTCTCTTATTTTGCTATGGAGAGGAGTTCAATTTCTAAAAAAAAATGTAAGGAGATAAAGGACAGCCTTGTCGGACTCCTTGTCTGATATTAAATGAGTCCGACAAGAAACCATTGTAAAGAATACAACTTGTTGGATTTTTGTATAACAATTTTACCCACATTTTTAAATTTGGTCCAAAGTTAAATAGATCGAGGGTTTTTAAAATAAAATTATGATTCAAACTATCGAAAGCTTTTTCAAAATCAGCAAAAAATAATATTCCAGGTTTTTCGTTTTGTTCTGCGTACTCGATTACATCATATATCAATCTTATATTTTCGCCAAATGTATCTGCCTTTAATAAATCCAGTTTGGCTATTGTCGATCAAGTTATTTAGTACACGTTTAATTCTATTAGCAATTACTTTACTCAGTATTTTATAGTCAACGTTTAATAAACTTATTGGCCGCCAGTTTGAAAGAAGTGATAAGTCTTTTTTTGGTTTTGGGATTAAGGTAATTAAACTCTGTGCCTGCAACTGACTTAAAGATTCAGTTTCGAATGAATAATTAGAGAATTTATTAGATCTTTTTTAATTTCATTCCAAAACATTTTATAAAATTCAACGTTTATACCATCTGATCCAGGACTTTTCCCATTTTTCATGGTTTTAATTGCTTCCATACACTCTTCTTCTGTAATAATTCCTTCACATAATACTTGCTCGTTTTCGTTTAGTTTAGGGATTTTATTTTCATCATAAAAGTCATATGTTGAGTCTCTTTGCATCTTTTCACTGTACAGACTTTCATAATATTTTTTTTGCTCATTTAGAATTTCATTTTGGTTTGACGTAACATTACCATTGACATTAAGATTATTAATAAGTTTTCTTTCAGCATTTTCTAGTCTCTAAGTTTTTTAGCAATTTAATGTTTTTTTCACTGTTGTCTAATTTAAAACTTTTTATTCTTGTTATAATTCCATTGATATTTTCATTATTAAACTGTTCTAATTCTGATTTTTTCAGTTCTAAATTTCTATTTAAATTTTCGTCAAAATTGCAGGCTATCTCAGTTTTCAAGTTTTTCGATTTCTGTCGTAAGTTTTTGAATTTGTTCTGTTTCTGTTTTCTTTTTATATTTTGAAAATCTTTATAGTTTCATTCGTATTGTGCTTTTAATAACTTCCCATCTGACTAAAGGGTTTGTGTCTGTATTAAGAGAACGTATTTCAGTTATGGCATTTTTAATTCTGTCTTTAAATTCCATATTTAAAAGTAAACTGTTGTTAAGTTTAAAAACACCAGGTCCTCTCACTATAGGATCAAAATTTAAAGTTACATATGCTATTGAGTGATCAGATTTAAAACTAGGCTTTTATACCGGATTTTTCAACAATATTTACCAAATCATTTGAAACAACAAAATAATCTAATCTACACGCTATATTTAACCGTACTTTTGAGCGCCAAGTAAATCTTTTAGTGAACGGATTTTGTACTCGAAATATATCATTAAATTGAAAAGTTTCAAGTATACTTTTTATTTTTTTGCGACATTTCAAAATGTGTATGAGGGTTACCACCTTGTTTGTCAATATTAGGTTCTAGCACTACATTAAAATCTCCTCCTATAATAAAAAGGTGATCACTTCTGTCTTTAACAAAGGCTTCTAATTTACAGAAAATATCAATCAATATCATCTTTATTTGGGCCGTAAACATTTATGATAAATACCTCTTTGTTTTCAATCCTAACATGAACTGCTAATACACGTCCGATCTCAAGTTCAAAAGTATTTAGAATTTGAATATTTAAACCATTTCTGAAAAGAATTGATACGCCTAACTGATTACTTGAATTGCCACTATTGATAATTGTTCCATCCCATTCTTTTTCCCACTTTTCTTTATCAGCCTGTTTGAAATGCACTTCTTGGAGAAGGCTTATGTCAACCTTTTGTGTTTTCAACCATTGAAAAATAGCAATTCTCTTGTCTTTTCCAGAAATTCCGTTAACATTATAAGTAAAGATAGTAGTTTTAGACATTAAATTGAATCGATGAAGAAAATTTATATACTACCAAAGCAGTTAAAAATTGTTCAAGTATAAATTAAAGTCTTCCTGCAAAGAGGATTAAGTTGTGAATTACATGACCGCTACTAAATATTGTTTAAACTGATGTTTTATCTATTGTAATTAAAATATGACATTTTTTATTAACATAAGAATTATTTGATAACATTACATGTATGTTAAAAAAAAACAGTAATAAATTAATCTAAGCTTGATCGCTATTAAGTTAAATCCTAAGTGAACCAAATATGACATATATTCGGTGCAAATCAATGTTAAACAGTCATTACATCATTTTTATATACTATCAGGATTTAAAATGAATGAAACAGCAACAACAAAAACCAAAATAATTCAACATGACATATCAGAAAGAGAATATTATAATGGTATCTAACATACACTCTTACATATCATTTTAAGATGTGAATATTTGGAGAGAAAAAACTAAGTGTTATAGATTAAAATTTTATGACAGAAAAATATTTATGTTTATTAAGTCATTGTCAAATAATTACTAAAGTTACTTTATTTTGAAATGAGTGATGAAGGAAATTTTGGGTGACATTTGGAATGAGAGAATGAGACAGAAATAAAAAAAATTTCTATCTAATTTTGGTATCAATACTATCAAAATCATTTATATATCTTATATTTCTTTATATCAAATCTAATTAATTTAAACAGCAAGCAAAAACATTTTTCACTCATTTTGAAAAATTCTACCATCAAATCTAATAAATGTAATTGCTAGCAAATCACTTTACATACATTTTGACATTCATACTATCAAAATCTAATACAAATCATATTACATTCATTTTGACATTCACACTATCAAATCTTATAGATTTAACTAGAGACAAATACTTTACATTTATTTGTATATAAATACCGCAAGCAAAAAAAACATTGAATTCATTTTGACCATTCATACCATCAAATCTAGTAGATTTAACTGAAAACAAATACAATGTATATCAAAATTTATTTTAACATAAATACAGCAAGCAGAATATATTACTTTAATTTTTTCTTTTATACTATCAGTCCTAATACATTCAACTACAAGCTAAATATAGTGCATTCATTTTGACAATTTGAATTTTGACAATCATAGTACCATATCTAAAATAAATTAACCGCAAACAAAAAATATTATATTCGTTTTGCCGTTCATTATTAAATAAATTAACCACAAGCAAAATATATTATATTCGTTTTGACTTTCATTTATAGTATTTAATGGTGTAACTTTAATCGCAAGCAAAAACTTTACATTCATTTTGACATTCATACTATCAAATGTAAAAAAAAATAATTAAAAAATTAACCACAACAAAACATATTATATTCATTTTGCCACTCATAATATCAAATGTAATACATTTAATCGCAACATTTTGACGTTCATACAGAAATATTTTACCTACATTTTGACATTCAAAACTATGAAATGTAATAAATTAAATCGCAACAAAAACATATTACATTCATTTTGACATTCACACTATTAAATCTAATAAAATAATAATTTTAACCGTAAGGCAACTATATTTCATTCAATTTGACATTCGTATTGTCTATACCCTTGTAATATGTTTCTCTTCTATCGAAAATATGAAAGGGAGAAGAGAAACAGCACCAAGGAATATCTTGTATAAACGACTTATTACCCCATACTAATAAACCTTCTTAGGTCAGAAAATAATGAGAGAAAATAAAAATAAACAATCAAATGTTATTGTGTTATTTAAGATTGAACAATGTTAATGTAATTTATGTATGTATATTCTAGTATTCATAATGTGATATTACAGTCAATATCATGTGCGTCGAAAACGAAAAACTGTCTGTAAATACTCTCTAGGGTAACAGCGTAATTTTTTATATTTTTTCATTGTAAATTTGTTTTTATACAAATATTTAAACGAATGTGCAATGTTTCACAAAGGAAAATAACATATTTGTGTCAAAATTCGTGTATAACTATTTATGTTGTAATCTGGATAAAAAAAAAACAGGGGTGATACGAGAAAGTTACTTAAACTACAAATGTTAATTTTAAGAAACTAACACCTATCCTTAAACTTATAAACAGATGAAACAAAGTTTAACAAAGTTTGATGTTCAATTACAATAGTTTTTTATGCGTCTTTTGTTAAACATTTCTCTTTTCTCATGATGTACATGCATGTACCTTTTTTACTTAAGAGTTTTCATTTGATTTGTTGGTATTTATATGTTTGTTTGTTTTCAATGTTTTATTTTCTGTTCCAAACATTCGTTGTAGATTTTTCGGAAGAATTTCCTCGAATCTCACGAGCCGGCCACGGGAGCGAAAGCCATTGGTCATATTCTGAGAATTTGATCTGCCGTGTTGTTGTATTTTCTGGTCTTAAGAGGTTCGTTGACTTAAATATGGCAAATACTTTGCCTTCGAAAGACCATGCTTTTTCGATTCGTTTGGGATCTTTTAAACGTAATGACATTAAAGCTTGCTGATTGGAGTGTGTAAGATCTTCATTCAAATATATTCTGGTTCCTTTAAGTGACATTGCATTTTTCATTATATTAATTTTCGTTTGCCTTCTTACGAATTTTACAATTATTGGACGGTTACTGCCTGTCTTGAACTGACCAATTCTATGCGCAATGTCGATTTCTTCGTCGAGAAACAACCAATCCGAGATTGTCTTTACACATTTTCTGGAATTGAATTTTTGTCTGTAATGAAGACTGTTGGGGAGAATCTTCTTTTATTCCCGTGATACGAAGGTTATTCCTTCGACTGTATTGTTCTTGATCATTTGCATTTTCTTTTAATTTTTCGTTTTCTAATTTTAATATTTTTAATTCATTGTTCGTCTTTTCTTCTGATTTTTCTATTCTTGTTTCTATAACATGTTTGTTTTCGCTTATTTCGGAATTAAGTTTTGAAGTGGAGGCTGATTTGTCATAAATTTCATCTTCTAAAATTTCTAATCGTTTGATGACTGATCCTAATAATTGTTCCTTCATTTCTTCAAATGTGTCTTTTATTATGTCTCTGATGAATGACCTGTCATCTTTTGTTAAAACGTTGTTGAGTTTTTCATCTATTTTGTCTAGTTTGTTTACATTACGATAAATAAGAAGAGACTCAGTTTTTGCTGGGTTGAAATCGACAAGCCAGTCATTAACCCATTTCGAAACTTTACAAAGGTCAGAATTTAAGATATTAGCAGATGCGTGTGGCTCTTCGACAATAATGTAGAGGCTAGCATCATCAGCAAAAAGTCGAATAGATGAATTTATATCCTCAACAATGTCATTGATATAACTACAAGAAAGAGTAAAGGACCAAAAATAGAACACTGTGGAACACCAGAACATATTGGTAAGACTTCGGAAAACGTACCAGAAAGTACAACACGCTGAGAGCGTCCAGAAAGATAATCCTGAAACCAGCTAAGAAGAACACCCGATAAGCAATTTATTTTAAGTTTATGAATGAGACAACGGTGTTAGACTCAACTGCCTCTGAAAGATCGCAAAGAATAGCACAGACTTGTTTCCTTCGTCTAGAGCTTGACAAAATGTGTGATGAATAGAAAAAACTAGTTGATTGGTCGTTGAATCATTCTTTATAAATCTAGATTGCAAAGGTGTTATGCTATCATAATAAATGAAGAAATAATTTATAGATTGGTTATAATTAAAAATGTACCTCTTAACTCCAAAGATTCAGTAACTAATGCAGCTAAAATACTGCACTCATCATTCAGGGGGAGACAACCGTCTGGTTTTATTCCTAAACTATGTATTACTTTTTCAATTTGGCAAGCATGCGCATGGTCCAGTTTATGGTCGGAGAAATCATAATGAATAAAGGAATGAACGCTATCCCTTGCAATATGATCCGGATCTGGCTCAACAAGAATAATCTAAGTAAAATAACATAAGAGTATATAATTGATTGTTAACATAAATAAAACAGGAATGTGATATCAAAGTAGTACATATTCGATGTAATAATAAATCTTGAATGTAACATTTAACATGAACAAATTATTCGGATGCCGTTCAAAGAGTAATAGGAATGAAACTCTATTGTTCATATCTTTTTAAATAATTAGCGATTGGTAGAATAATTATTAAACGTCGTTTTACGATACTTAATTTATATGATTATGTGTAGGCATTTAATGTGTGAACGACGTCAAATTTATATATAATTTTCCTGAAATGAAATAAAATTTATATCTGGGATACATGTATAATTTATTAAACAGACGTCAAATTATGAATAAACTAGAAAAACAGCTAAGCTTCAAAAAAGTTTTGGATGAGCTGTGCCGGGTGCGTGTTACCATTGTTATTCAACTTCACAGGGAATACACGTTAGGCAAAATAATATAATCAGATAATGATAAAAGTGTATACAACATTATATAATACAATTGTCGTACATATAAAAATATTCGAAATTTAATGGAATATGAAGACCCAAGACTTTTATCCCTATTACTTTTGAGCAACCTTCAAACAGTGGCGTAAATAAGTATTTTCTAACACGACCCTCATTATGTCCCTATTGAATACAGAAGGACCGAACGTGTGTGTTATTATGCAATAAAATCACTGTTGACATTCTATATTTAAACATGTAACGTACCCATTAGACATGTGACGTAACCATTAAAATGCGACGCGCTGAAAATAAGTACGGATACAAATCAGGCAAAATTTAGCTTGACATCAGGTACGGCAGAATTTATTCGTTGATGCCGAGTTAGAATCGAAATAATTTATCCAAATCAGTAAGTGATTTTATCATATTTGTCGTTCGGATGCGCTTCATTGTATCACTCGGGCTACGACCTCGTGACATGATTCCTCGAATCCGAACTCCAAATAGTTATTTTATTTAGCGATAAAATCACGGTGTCGTAAAAGCGGCACTGGTATGTGATAAATATTTTTTTAAGCAAAAAGATCATGTGTACATTTTACGAAAAACAATGGCAAATATGTGCAAACCTCTATTCCATAATTTGCAACGTCCAACCACATATTTCTTAATGCGTACAATCCTCCACCAATTACTATTAATTTCTTTCCTTTCATCATCTGGTGTTCAGACAAGGAGTCAGTCAGAAGTCTTTCATGTCCTTACATTCAGTTTTCAAAAATAATATTTTCTTTAGTATAAAGTAGTTCTGATTTAAATAATTTGACATTCATTTCACATGTAAATCTTGTTTCCAGATTTTACAAATTTTGCTTTTTAATACAACCGAATGAAATTCATTGCAAGAGAAACGACCCTAAACAGTTTTTGGAATTGATTTCATGAATTAATTTACCATATAGGCAACTGCCTTATTTACAAGACATTCTTAATTTGTCATACCATACGAACCATCATTCCTTTTCAAATTCATCTTTGAACAGTTTAATTTTTGTCGTCACGTTTCTCACTTCACTTTGGGGTCTAAGATACGAAAATTAAAATAATCATTTTCAACATAAGTCTGACACACCTGCGGAGTTATTCTCCATGTTCGAAAAATAAACATGACCAAAATCTATTTATCATAAATATATCTCTAAACACTGATTTTACAAACATGTGAAAAAACCTATGCTGCTTAAAATTAAAGAATCTGCATTATTGAAACATAATGAAAATATCCAATGCTGCGTAATTATTAATTTTTAATCGCATATTAAAAGTTTGTTTTACAATCATTAATTTATAAAAGTGACACTATGTTATTTTTTCTCTCTCTCATGTTTTAATCGTTAAAGTTCATAACTATGTTAATTTTGCTCGTTGAACAATATAATATGCTTGCCAGAGATTCGCATAATTTAATGTTATTCAACTCACTTAATAAGTTCAATATTGAACCTACACACATTCATTTTTCTGTTTACTGAAACCGAATATGATTTTACAAACTTACTTTTCATTGCTTTTATTGTTTTTCATATTATATTTGATATGTGATACTTTTAAAAATGCTGCCAATAATTCATATGATTACAAAATTTATAAAGTTGAAAACGTAAAAACAAGCAATACGGATACCTAAATAAATACAGTAAAATAGAAGTTGTCGGCATACCACGTGCACCAATTAAGGGCAAATGACATTCATGAAAGGCGCGCGGGAATGACGTCATGTAAAGGGCGCAACTCGTTTTACATGAAGGGTATAATATATGAAGGGTATAATATAGGATTTTTTAGTACCTGCGTAAACAGTAGATAATCCGTCTGTTATGTATTAAACAGTAAAAATTCACGAATACAGACTAAAACAGTCTAATATTTCTTTGTCCCAAACATTTATTGAATGATTTTGTTCACTTGATAAAATTGTAACTGCATATTATTGCGTATGCTAGTGTTAGAAAAGGTATTCAATGGTTTAGAAAGGTGTCAACAAAACATCTTTGGAAATTAAAATCTTACCTGTTTCTGTTCAATAAGCGGAGAAGCACAGTGTAGAATGCAACGGGAGATAAACCTTTTCTTAAAACAATAATTGCCTTTTGCACGTATTGAAAATATTAATATACATCGTATTAAAATTGCTCATGTCATTTAAAAAGCCATTTGCTAATTATATACCATGTAATTTGCGTGTTATCATCAAGTGACAATTAAATGAGGAACAAACCGCAGTCGGTTTGTGAGAAAATTGCATAACGATATAGATATATGAAGAACAGCTGCATGCAAAGGTTGATCTAGGAACGTTCTAATATTGATTGAAGGACAAGGATTCATATGATTATACCACACGAAATAAACACGAGGAAAAGCTGAAGAAATGCATACTGTATATTTCAAATTACCATTATACAATAAAATTGAATACCTATAACAAAAATAAATTAGACTGAGGTGTTCAGTTCATTAGAGATCTTTAATTCATAAGAGATCTTTAAATGATAATGAAGTTATTTCTGTTAGAAGGATGCATTTATAATTGGTAACAGTAATTTTGACTTTACATGACGTAGGAAAGTACATCGATACACTAAATCGTCTTTGTTCTTGACTTAACAGTATTTGTATCTATTTTCAATTTCACTTTTGGTTTGAAGTTTGATGTATAGTTTCCCTTAAGGGCTATTTGGCAATTATTGAAACGTGGTTATTTCAACGATTTTTTGAAATAATTTTAAGTTCGTTTGTTTGTTTGTTTGTTTGATTGTTTGTTTGTTTGTTTGTTTGTTTGTTTCATTTTACGCCTTTTCCCAACGGTATTTCAGTCATATAGGCGTATGGAGCAGAATTTGGGTATTTATTCATTTGACTACTTGTTGATTTCATTTGCTTAAGTTTAAATCATATTCCTACAAATTTGATTCATCTGTGAGTAAATCAAAGTTCTTTACTTAAAAATTTATTTATTCTTTCTTACTATGTTTATAGTAAGTTGTAATATTCTAAAGCCAATGCCAGTACTTCATCTTAATTCGTTTAATTTAATATTAGATACCAATGAATTACTTTTTGTTTTAAACATGTGTTATTTCTACTTATTTAAAAGAAAGTGTGTTTTCTCGAACTTGTTTCTTACAAATCTATTTGTGTAACTTTTATTCCCATTCGATTCACACTGAAAATAAATTTGTATGTAGAGGCTATAAGAATTGTTGTTATAGAGATTCATCCATATTCTAACTTTATGAAATTTTTAGCATTAAACAACCTTAAGCGAAATAAAACTGACTCATTTCAATAAGAAGAACAGCAGAACCAATAAAAATCTAGAAACCACGTGATTGATATTTGCTATTTGTGTCCTAGCTGGGTACCAGACCTAAAATTCTAGCGCAAAAACTTAGTGACGGGAGATAACTCCTGTATCGCTTCGGTATTTTCCGTGAGCGGCGATTTAATCCAAGTTTATAGGTAGCACACCACAGTAATGTAAGCCACAGCTTCGAATGGCCAGAGAGGATTTCTTGGATATAGTGAATATTCTGGATTTAACCTTTTACCCCATGAGAATATTGTGAAAATTTGCCGTTTTCATTGAAAAGCCTCCACTTACAAGTTCAAACTGCTATGAAACTATGAAAAATGCTTCAATACTGATGAAACTTGGCACAAATGTTGACTGGACCCTAGCCTCTGTAACAGCATGCTCATTTGTAAATTTTCTGTAACCATGGCAACGGGGGGACGTATCAAAATTGCAAAAAATCACTATTTTGTTTATTTTTTTCCCATCAAAACTGATTTTCAAAGTGCTGCAACTTCTCAATGAATTAAGATAGAGTAAAAGGCTTTTCAGCGTCGGTTACTAATTACCTGGAGATCGACCTGAGGCCATTTTTAGCCTGTCACATGTCCAAAATTTTCTTGGCGATGAAGGGGACTACCACCCCCTTCAAACCCCCGAAACTTCTGGCAACCCCCTGATGTACTATTTTGATGGGGGCCGCGCCGAAAAGTGGTCACTTTTTAGCAACATTTCTCTAATGAAAAACAGTGTTTGGGGATTAAATAGGGCATTTTTTCACTGTTTTTTTTTTTGTTTTTTTTGACATCTAACACTGGCAAATTCGAAAAGATGGCCAGAAATCACATGCTGTTGATTATAGATGTCAAGGCCGCCATTTTTTGTAAACATTGCTTTTAAACAGCATGCACGGTAAAAACAGGTCATTTTACAGGGGGGGGGGGGGGGCACAAACTTTTAGCAGTAGCAAAAAAATCCACAAGGTTGAGCACCAGTTTCTTTGTGATATTTTGCATGTATTGGGAGTTCCTTTAGCCTGTATATTTGCAGGTATTTTTTGCCAGAGGGACGAAATGTGTTGTTTTGGGTCTCGGGCCACTGTAGATTTTGGGCTTCGACGGAATGAATTGCAACTTATTTGACTGCCTGCCTATTGCAGATGGGATGATTTCCTTGTAGATTTGCAATTTTATGTCATATATGTTCTCAACAAAATGTGTTTTCTTTTTCCAGGTCGTGTAGTTTGGTATCAGAATTATTAGACGTATTGCTTGTAGGACATTGACGATTAACTTTGGAGTGCTACCCTGGATTTCGTGGATTTTTTTTGAAGAGAATATTACAACGGTTACACCGTCAGAAATTACGGACTTGTACGGAAATATTGGTTCCCGGCCAGATGTATAAATTTAAATTTCAAATGTAATTTCGTATTCGTATTATTGCAGTTCGTATTCGCCTAGGTGCGTGCATTCGTAAAGATTTTATTTCAGTGTTATGTAACCCACTTTGTATTCTTAAAAGAAAGGACGTTCAAGATCATAAGTTAAAACTAAATAATTCAAATTGAAAAGGAAGAAGTATGCAACATAATATCTAATCACGTAGTTTAAACATGAAGTAGAAACAATTGATCCTTACATTCTGCAGTATCAAAATACAAATGTTTAACTGTCAATTAAAAAGTAGCAATTATACTTGTTTAAATCAATTTAAATTTATATGATTATAGTTAAGAATTTAATGAATACGAATATAAATTAGATAAATAGAAATTGAAAGATAAACAGCGAATAAATACCCAAATTCTGCTCCATATAGGCGGGTAGTTTCCTAACTAACAATCGTTCCTGGAGAGTTATAATTTCAAGTAAGTAACGTCCATTCGGTATTATTTTCTTTACTTACATAAGGGAAAAGCTGTAACTCAAATTTAATAGTAAAACTAAACACAAAAGTCCTTTAAAATATTTGACTCTGTAAGCAAACATCTAATTAAAGCCACCACTCTCTAATATACCATTACCTCTTGACTATTATCAAGTCATGCTTGTGCCTAGAAAGTTATGGTTTGCGATATTTTGTCATTGTTTTAATCAATATGTTTTCTATTTGTTGACATGTGATAGTCGTGTTAATATTGCAAAATGTTATTACAATTGTAATTATTATTTTATAAGTACATTGGGGTAAAGTACCTAATGCAACTCCGTTGAGGTTTTTTGACATGACGTGACTGGAAATGATTTTTCGAGATTAATTTTCCATGTCATGTAAGTTTAGACCAATATCTTTGTAAGTAAAATTTCCGATCATTTGCTAACACGTTTTGTTTTTTGTGGGGTTTTTTTCTAGAAAAGATACTGTTATTGTGAAACATGACCGAAATTGAAAACCTTTACAACACAAGAGAAAACTTTACCTTTACAAACTAGAAAAGTTGGCTTTGATGAAAGAGAAAAGTACGGACGAAGCGCCATTATAAACATCACAACATAGAAAATCATAGAATATGGAAACAAGAAACAAGAAAAGGAACAAGAAAGGGAGGCATTCAATAAATGCAACCCACAACAAAAAACAAGGAACACATGACCACTGACAAGGAGCCCAGCAAGGCATCAAACAAAAACAGGACAGAAGAAAGGACTTCCAACTTCAGACTTTGCATTTTAGACCTAATGTATCGTATATCAGAAATATGTGAAGTTCGAAGTGTGAAGTCTAAAATCTTAACTGTAATGTGTGAAGTTTGAAGCGTGAAGTATGAAGTCTGAATTGTGTTATTTAAAGTCTGAATTTTGAAATGTTCTGTCTGAAGTTTGAAATGTAAAGTTTATATGTTTGCTTTTATTGACAATTAAGAGTGTTCAGATTTCAAAATTCACATTTCAAACTACGCGCTTAAAGCCCAACCTATATAAAAACGTAAATTACTTGCATACTGATAACACTATTTTTTTAGAATAAACTTTTATTTAAAGAACATTTTGCTTGATAACAATATAGTCATTGATGTATCAGTGGATGTATAAAATTGTTATGGATTAAAATTCTTTTGTTGATTCAGTCTCAAGAATATTGAATTTGCGTTCACTTGAAAGAAACTTCACCGTTTGGCAAACTGTATAAGTTTTGTAAGATTGTGTCTATTCATGTATTTTGAGCGATAAATTCAATTTTGAAGAATGCTTGAAACAAAGCTTATAAAGTAAAAAGTATAAATACACGTAACACTGTAATTTGCAAATTCACTTAATATATATTTTTCTGCAAATCATTATTATATTAACAGTTAAATGCAGAAAGTATGTAAGGTTTATTATCTTATATTTTTCATATTTTTATAGAAGCCATATTGAATTATAGCAACAACATGATTATGACTATACTTAAACAAACTTGCCATAATAAGATATATTTAGCAATATTTTAAAGTCATATTGGTATACAAATCTACCGTCAGGAATCTTTATTGTACATGTATAAAACTGTTGAATTGTATAGTTTATCTTGTTTTGTTATATAAGTGTCTTGCAATTCTAATGTAATTTTGTTGAGATTAATGCTTCCGAGAGATTACTTTATTTCCAAATTTCTATACTTCACGACAGTAGGTGTCAAGTGCCGTGTGGCAGGTGTAAATTGTTGCCCTGTCTTTCACTTCAGTGTTGTCATTTTTTTCTTGTCTTTCAGGATTATTGATGCCAGAATTGAGTAACGCTCAAGCTGGTGCTAAGGGGCGTGAGGGATGTTGCACTTATTCATTATCCCTCATGTACAGACTCAATCAAACCGAGTCTACAATTCTTATGAATTTCTTTTGTGATTAATGCTTCCGAGGGATCACTTTGTTTCCAGAGTTTTGTCTATAACGTTATTTACGTAAGTAAAAATAAGATTGATCCAGACATGTTTGAAAACTAGCCGCCCATTTGTTATTATAGGTATCTCCTAGCCCAAATACACTTAAAAAACTTGGTAAAATAAACAATATTCTAACTTCTTCCTTTTTCTCTTTCGTAACGAAGAAGCTTTTCAAATATCACTCACAAAATTCACATGTGTAAATTTAGTGAAGCAATATACATATTATAAAAATCTACGAAGACTCAGTTTGAAAATAATATGAAAATTGTAGACTCGGTTTGATTGACTTTGTTCATGAGGAATGCAACTTCTCTCACATTCTTCTGTTAGTTAAAAATTTGATTTCAAAATTTATCTGTGAACTTGTGTCACATGTTATTCACACTTCACCTTAGTATACAAGCAAATAAATTGTAAGATGGTTGATTGTCACATAATCATTTTGATATATTATAAAAGGTAAAGAATATGCGTAATGTTTAAGGTATGACCATCCTAATGCATTACCGCCGCTTTGAAGAGTATTTAAATAGGCTACAAGTATTTAATCAAAAGACTTAAAACTGAGGGATGTGGGTTCCGATCAAAGTACGGTCAACTTTTTTTGTTTCTATGTTTCTATTTTATTTTATTAAATTACGTTATTGATGTGTGACAAACTTTGAAAACAACCACTCAATTAGGCTGACTAACCAGAAAATAATGGAAAAGAAGTGTTTAAAATTGGTTAGATAGGGTAACAATTGACTCATATTTCAACCATTGCGAAATGAAACAACATTTTGTTTTAGTTGTTTATTAGCTGAGTGTTGTTATTTGCTTCTTAACAATTATCAGTACGAAAACGTTTTTCATGATACACAAATAATGTTCATTGAAATAGAGTTTTAAATCAGCAGCCACAATGGACACCTCTATTCAAACAAGAATTCAGAAGAAATCAGTACTTGCAAAGGAATGGAAGTATAGACCAAATGGACCATCAAGGGAGGTGGAGCTGGAATATGCCTGAGAAAAGGATGATATAGCAAGTACATGACAAGTACTCACAATGTTAACGGACATCAATTCATGTACACAGTATGTCATCTGTCTCAAGGAAAAGCAAACGCCGACGGCAGACAGACCACATGCATATTTCATGTAGCAAGAAATAGGAAATTCGAAAGTCGTATTAAAATAGAAGTTAGTTTTTCAAGATGTGGTCCAGACAAGTCTCCGTCCATATCTTTTTACATCTGATCACTTTTCAAAAAGAAAGTGATATGCCTAGTCAGTTAAGAAGGTGCACAACGAGAGTAAGATAGCAAAGTTCTTAGACGTGACAAACAAATACAGACAAGACGATACAATACCTATACTATATTAGTCGGATGTCGATGCTTCCCTGCACAGTCTGTATGGAAGGCACTGGTTAACCTAGGGATTGAATACAACTAAAACAAAGAAAAGCTTTGTCCGTAGAAAACACCAAGTTGGATATAGCTTTGTCATAACGATATGAAATGGAGGCATTCACGACCGAACAGTGCTTAATAAGTGATCAGAGAAATCAGAATCGCGAAAGAACGCCCAAAACGACAAAATTGATAATGTTACAGGCTCAGGTTGATTCATACTGTTCATGGACGGCCCCCTGCTGATGTGCCATTACGAGGGAGTACCAAATAAGGGGCCAAACATATATTGATAGGATAGATATTTAGCAGTGTTTTTTATAAATCACTTCCAAGAGTATCTTTAAGAATATCTTAATTAGAAATTTTAATGATATTTATAATAAATTGATTAAATGATAAAAAAGAAATCATTGAACAGATTTTATTATATACTCAACGCATGTAAAGAGCATTACAATGTGCGTTAACTAAAAATAATTGCAAGTTGTAGGCATACAAGACTAGTACTCATTACATGATAAACTAAGTTTAACAATTAAAGAAGAAGCATTGCTTATTAATAATACGTAGTTAAATGATTAAATATATCAATAAAATGTAAACAATTTTCTAATATTTGATAAAATAAAATTTACTTTTTATTATAAAAATCTAAATATAAAAATATATTATTATATTGAATAACATAAATTTCAAAAATTCTTTATAAACTGTTCAACTTGATATTCCTTTTGATCTATGTGCAGCGTTTTACACACGTTTATCAACTTTGTCTTTGTCTCAATAGAACTTGAACTAGACACAGCAACAATTCCAAAAGGTTTTTCATAAGGGGAAGATTTCTCAAGTGTTTCAAGAAACTGTTGATAAAGGACATCCCCACTATCAATCATTTTTCTCAATTTATCATTGGAGTGATTTTCTGTCAGTAGTTTACTATGTAGAGATGGTACGACCATCACGCCCATTTGTATTGTAGTTTCCGAAAGGTCTGGCATTTCAGGCTTTATTCCGCTTGCAATCATCATTGCATAAAACATTATATCAATTCCGTATAATTTCTGTAACCAATCCCTGAAGACATATCCTCCCATTCTTGGATTGATTTCTATTAGTTTAGGTCCATTTGCTGTCATCATAAATTCGGCATTAAATAATCCATCTGTCAGCCCTTAAACATAAAGAGTTACTAGTATATCGGATGATTTACAATTTATAAACATTTACAAAACTAAAATTTTGAAAATGATTACATTGGATATCGTTTTATCTCGTTTTTCTTTTTTGTCAGTAACGACAAAATTTAATTCTGAATATCATGGAAAATGGAATATTGAACAAACCTTTTAATAAGAAAAGAAATAAAAAACATTATACAATGGTAAATGTTTAAAGGATATGTATTACACATACAGGCAATAGTCGGCAAATTCGACCACTTTATCTGATCTAACTACACTTATATTTTTTTACAAACCTATTCCAAGACAGCATCTAAATGCCGCGTCAATGATTTGGTTACGTTGTTCTTTTGGTAAAAATGTAGGCATACGTCTGGCAGTAGCTGAAATAAGTTTTTTAAGACATAACATACTTTTTAATATCAAATGAGCTATTTAGTTACAACATTTGATTGAATAAATTAGTCTAAATATTCAGCTACAATGTGTTTAATTATTAATTATTATTATACATTGACATGTATTATGTTATTAGGGTAATCACGATTTTCTTAAAAGGCAGGAAACGTTCCATTGTTTATTTTTGATACATCAAAATGTATTTGTATTTATTTTCCCAAATGTTAAGAAACACAAAGTTAGTCTGCTATTATTATTGTATGAGAGTAACCTACAATCGTTTTTAAATTAAAAACAGGTTTTGAAATTATGGATTATATAGTTGTGATGACTAAGGCTACACTAAGATGTTACCTATATAATACGGTTGTCTCACTACTCCGCTGTCGGTGACAAATGCACATATCAGAGTCTTGTCGTATATAACGACATCAACAATATGTTCAGTGCCAACGTAAAACTCCCAAGCTGTCATTGTATTGCCAAGATTAAGTCCAATGTGAGGAAAGTCCGAGTCAGTACGAAGAGAGCTTGTTACTTTTTGAAACTTAGTTTTCATTTCCGTTTGACTTTTAACCATGCAAGCGCCAACGGCTGCGGAACAATTATCCAGCTTCAGTATTGCAGGAAACTTGAAGCTGAACGTGTATGACCAAAATAACATCTTATTTAGAACATTAACATTTTTTTCTGTACTAAAACTGTAAAATTCTTTACTTTTTCACGACAGAAGAAAAATATTTTAAGTATTTTTTCAAATTAATAAGAAAAGGATGTTGCTCTCTGAAACATCCCTTGTTTCAAGTAGTTTTGATTATTTAATATATAATTATACACAAATTTTTATTCACAAAGCCAGTTTGTTTATCGTGCCATTGCAGCGTACAATTAATTTGTAGTCTAGTAAAGCATGATCACTTGCAAGCAATAAAAATGTATTAAAATTGCATACTCAAATTGAGTCTATTCATGGGAGATAATGTATAAAAGATTGCTTATTATTCTTCATGTTCTTCAAAAACAATTTTAAAATTAATTGCGAACGTCGGAAAAGGGCTTAACTAATAGGATTTTATTATTTGAACGCTGATTTTGTGCTTTATTTATTAATATTTGAATGCCTCAGTCAGGTATACAAAATCTAAAGTAGAAATACCTTTCCGGTAACCTGTCACAGTCCAATGCACTTCTAAGGTGAACCGCATGTGTAGCAAATATACCGGTGTTTGAATCACCACCCTCCTTTGAGCTCCTTCTCAAAACATTCTGTGTCCATGACTTTGAAGTAGCTATTACGGCTGCATTGTAAGTCAAACCTAGAAATAAATTATTGATGTGAAACTCCGGTGTGTCCATATGTCAATGTAACATGTAAAGTAAATAAAATGGTATTAATTACGACAAAGACCATTGCATAGAAAAAACAATCTGCATGTTCTAAGTAAAGACAAATGAAAGCAAAGTTGCTCTGCGAGATTATTTTAGTTGAAATCATTAAAGCACTTTAATAGGTAAACAATCTGGCTTACTTGAAGCTATGCAGAAGCAAGCTATATGTGACTTTGATCTTATATTGATAATAAAAGTGAAAATGATGAAGATACAATACCTCTTAATTCCATCTTTTCGCAAATTAACGCTGCCAAAGGTGTACACTCGTTACAAAATGAGAGGCAACCATCGGCTTTTATTCCCCTTTCGTGTATCAATCTAACAATTTCATTTGCATGCTCATGGTCCCGTGTATGATCAGTATAGTCGTATTCGATAAAACCGTGAACACCATTAATTGAAAGGTGGTTGGAGTCATGTTCCACAAGAGTAACCTGTGATGCGAAATTGTACTCAATGGCATGTAGAACTTAAATATTTGTAAATAATATCGAAATGAATTATGGCTTTTAATTTGATAAACGGGTTTTTTTTATTTTGGCTACGCCATTATTTTTCTTATTATTTTTTTTTGCATAACTTGTATAAACTTCATGAAAAATTAAATCATAATCACTTATCACTTGTCATAAAAACGGCCATATGTTAGTCGCGAAACATTCTTTATGTATATTTAAAGCGGCCTTCAGTCTTTTTAAAGGTTAAATATGTAATTTTTACATAAATCGTTTCTTATAATTGTCAAATCGAAAGAATTAAGGTATAAAATAAAATTTGTCGTCGATTAAATACAAAAACAATGAGCAACCCCTCGATACTTCTAATCTACCGGTCCTTTTTACAATACGATTCTTCCATAGCAACCAATGTTACATTTCGCGAATGCGCATTTTGCGTAGGGCAAAAGCGCATTAAAATTGACAACAATGTATTATAGTTTAAGGCTTTAATAGTCGTTATTCCATGTTATATCAACATAAAACAGTAATTTGGGGATGACTTAAAGCGATAAGTACTTAAAACGTCAATTGATATTTATAACAGATATACATGTAATAAATATGCAGTACTAATAATCCAATAGTCAAAAGGCGCATACAAAAGACGTCTGTTTAAGGTATCATTAGACGACTTTTTCATCCGTAATTTGAAATTAAACAGCAGGGTGTTAAAGATTAAATTTTATAACCCCTGTATTACATAATATTACACAATTTGTATTGTACACTTTCTTTGGGTTGGCCAGGCGGTAAGTGTCAAACAGATTGACCGGGACGTTTTAGAACCATGATATAGTTAATCACGTACAATTATGAAAATCGTAATTTAAGTAACTTTTATATATACCGATCTCATCAATGTTTATTGATTTGTGAAGTGACAATTAGTGTGACTTGCATTAAAAAATATTTACATGTGTTACGAGAAACCGGATAAAATGAGTGTTGTTTCACTTTTCTAAAAGATTTTGAAAAAACAATAACTATCTAAAATATAATTATGTAAATTAGTAAAAACAAATAGAAACGAACGTCACGAGACGCTATAAATAGCAATAGCATCGAGACGCTGTTTTAAAGAACGCTTAACAGCGGTATGAAGCACTTAGGTAATAATACTGAAATACTTGGTTTGAAACAGCACAGAATTGTTTTTCCAACTAAAAGGCTGAAGGTCACTTTAATAAGATGTGGCGTTTCTTTAAATCAAAATATATACCTTAATGCCGTAACTGTCAGCATCTGGCCCTAAAGTTCTCATTCTGTACGACCCTCCACTAATTACGATAACATGTTTACCTTTCATTACGTGTTTCTGAGCCATTTGCTCCATTTTAGTCTGAAACGAATTACAAAATGATATTGCAAACTTATTTCTGATACATTTAATGCAGTACGATAAGTAAATTGCGAAAGTAATTTGTCTTCATCTTGCATACGTCTAATAATCTGAATGAATACAATTATGTTAAGTAAAATTGAAATACTGTACAGTGCTATCCAAATAAGGTATACTTTTATTTAACATTTTCCACTTGATTGGAAAATTCTCAGGAATACGTCTTTAAGTTTTTATGTTGTACTAAATGAATATATTATCAACATTGAATATTCATAGATCCTATATAATATAAAGAGCTCGCTGCCTTTCAAGTGTGACGTTCCGTGAACAAAAGTCGCGCGCTCTCTCTCTCTTTCTTTTGTTAATGACTACATATTCATATTTTGAGACAAGATTATTCCCTTATCACATTGAAGCGATGTCGATGAAAGCAACTGGGAATGGTGTGTCTGTTGCCGAGAACAATGCATTCTGCTGTATGCAGATGAAATTTTTATCCGCTTGAAATGAAGACAATCTGTAGCTTATAAATATAACAGATATTTTATACATAATTAGAGATAAACAAGCTATACAGTTGTAAATCCATTTCAAAGTCACATTGCGCATTTTCTGACAGCAAAGAAGCTTCAGTTAATTATACAGTTACACCTCAGTATCATGGCATGGAATATGATTTAAAATATACTTACATCAGATGACTGCAGAGTTTTGTTATACTAATTCTATTTGTGGAATGCCAGTATCATAAAACTCCGTTTCAGAGATGCCAATATTACATGCAAATCACTTTATTTTTGACATATTAATATTAAACGACAAGACATGTTACACCCCAATATTATTATATTTGACAATACAGAACAGCTCTTTCTTGTATCATAGTTTGGGGACCTTTCTGTTGAAAACGTGTCAGAGTTAAATCGTATACATATATATACATGCACAGTGCGTTAACTGGAGTGCAGGTATTAGTTACCCGCACTCCAGAGCATGCCAATTGATTGGTTCATTTTGTCTGGGGTTTACATGTTGTGATGACAGAGAAAGGGATAGCGATGGAAATATCATATTCAGATGCTCGTTCATTGGTTCCTTTGTTATGGGGTTTCATGTTGTGACAACAGGGAACGTGTTTTTATGTTTGACTATGATACAAAAGTGAAAGAACATCAAAACACTCGGCAATCTGATTAATAATTGGGGGCAACGCCCCCTCGTACAAATAAGATAGCCTCGTGTTTCAATGCTCTTTCTATTGCGGGAATCGACAACCTAAGCATCGGTGAACAACTTCATTCATGTTAAGTTTTATGACCATGCTCCTAGTTTAAATACTGCTGAAGCTACACACGGCACAAATTGACAATATTCGATTTGACGTGAAGGGCAATAACTCTGGCATGACTGCCCGAATCCCGAATCGACAAGCAAAACGCCAGGTGCACAATAACATAATGCTAACCAACGTACATCTAAGTTTCAATACCCTAACTAAATTATTTCTGAAGCAACACATATTTTCGACAAAGCCAGTCACTGTGTATTAACAGTTCCATCTTACTGGAAAAATGATAAGCAAGGCGGCGTGGACTGATTTATGATGACGATGATGATATATCATTGATGATGATGGTAATGATGATGTTTTTGTTGCTGTTGTTGTTATTGTTGTTGATGATGATGATGATGATGATGATGATGATGATGATGATGATGTATAATTAACGTTGATGTAGGTAGATAAAAACGGCGATGATAATGTTAGTTTACTATGTAAACTGAGTGCCATATACGGTCAGGCCTTTACATACGAATATGGCACATAAACACAGCTGTGATTAATTCGACCGAAAATGTCCAACACGTGTGACATATACGTTCCGTGACATATACGGTCCGACAAAGCCACCCGCTATGTAACAGTATGGTGTGATCTTTCTGCCCTATGCAGATTGCACATGCTTCATGTGATCAATTTTGCATAGCAACGACCACGTCGTGAAAAGGTCCATTTGTGTATGAACAGCTTGCAGTCTCTAACTTTCTATCACCATTTAGAAAAAATGTTTTCACCCATTTACATTCTTTTCATCTCAGATTTACACACTTGAGCAGAAACGTTTTGCACTGTTACACTCTATCAATAAATCATTAAAATTTTGTATAAAAATGCAACGTTGTTGAATGTCACTCTTCACTTATTTTTATTCTTATACGAAAGACCGGCGAGAACAATTCAAGTTCATGAATTCCCAATTTCATCTTCGTTAGGTCACAGTTTCAACTCCATAAATTCAACTTTTACAAATCAAAGTTTCAACTTCATGAAAAAAAACATTTTCAACTACACGAATAAACGATTTCAACTTCGCTAATCAAACTACACGAATTCACGATTTAAGCTTTACGATTTAAGCTTTAAGATTTCAATTTCGCGAATTCACAAAATTTCAGTGTTGAACTTACACTCATTCAATATCCTCTATTTATCACACACCCGAGCCGATTTTGCGACTCCGTAAAAATGGTATTGCACGGCCGTGCATATATATTAACGTGACGTCATTAGCGTTATACAAACATAGTGTAAAGATGCGTTAAAGACTCTTATTTCACATTAAACGGTCTTTATTTTGGGTATGTGATAAAAAGAATATTAGATTTGTGTAAATTCATTACTGAATTTATTGCACTCGTTGAATAAAATAATATTAGGCTCGCCGGAGGCTCGCATAATATAATTTTATTCAACTCAATTTATAATATTGGGCTCGCCGGAGGCTCGCATAATATAATTTTATTCAACTCGTGCAATAAATTCAGTATTGACCTTACACTCATTCAATATCCTCTATTTATCACATACCCGTGCCGATTTTGCGACTCCGTAAAAAATGGTATTGCACGGCGTGCATTTATTTTGACGTGACGTCGTTTGCGTTATATAAACATAGTGTTAAGACGCACTTAATGTTAGCATTATTTATTACATGCTTTTCGGTGGTTTATAGAAATATATCAGTGAACTAAAAACTGATAAGTTCACAATTTTAAACAGTGAAATTATCAATTTTTTTAATATTTGAGCCCGTGAAATACAAGCGTTTACAGCACTGGAAACCAACTTAATGACGTGACGTCGTAAATGACGTTACGTTGTTTTATTATTTGGCGCCCTTTTCAATTAGTACTTTTTTAAACGTTTCTTTGCATATAATAAAAAGAAAATTTGTTTAGTTTATTGTAAGATCGAAATATATTTCACCTCGTGAACACCAAAAGTTCATATTTCACTAGTGGCTTTTTGGTGCTCACTTGGTGAAATATATTCCGATCTTACACTGAACTAAACAAATATCCTCTATATAATAGGCGCATCAAGGAAATCAAATATGATTCTTTTAACTCAAAACGGTCTTTATTTTTGGTATGTGATAAATAGAATATTAAATTCGTGAAAGTTCATTAAATTCGTGAAAGTTCATTACTAAATCTATTGAACGAGTCGAATAAAATAATATTATGCTCGCCAGAGGCTCGCATAATATAATTTTATTCAACTCGTTCAATAAATTTAGTATTAACCTTACACTCATTAAATATCTTCTATTTATTATCTTTTGCGTATTTTTTTTCAATTCTAAATGGAAAATTTGACACGTGAATGACGTGATCCATGCAAGATGTTCAAATTTCATATTTTTGTTTTTACACCGTAGGGAACGTGTTACAGTATCGCGCTTTCCGGTTACAGTATAGAATTTTCAAGATGGAGGACTATATGCGGCAAGACAGGTAGGTGATTTTTTATTTCGATCCATACTACATGTAGTTTAGTTTTTTAAAGATGTTTTTGTGTTTCGCTTGTAACGAACTAATTCCGGCATCTAGTCATATATTTCCTTAGACCCTGCATCGCAGTATTATCTATATATTGGCTCATAAATTTGCAGATCTGACAGTTTAAAAATTCGAAATCGAGAGACGAACGCATTTTTTTCTCCCATTCTGACATTATTTAAGCATGCCTATAAAAATTAAACCTGCAAAACATAAGTCCTTTGTGTTTAGAAACGTTTATAAAAAGAAAATGACCAGTTGAACCTATTTTCTTGTTCGTAAAACACGTTTGAAAAAATAAACAATGTTACAGTATAGAGCGGGATGAATTTCACAGAGTAACAGTATAGACCAAGTGGCTTTGTGCCGAATTGGTTACAGTTTATACCCAGATTTCGGTTACAGTTTAGACCCTTGCCAAATTTCAAAAAAAGTTTGTGCATAAATTGTTTTATCAAGTAATCCATACGTTCCTATTTAATATATTCTTGAAGAGATCTATTACGTTAATCTGAAGCAGAAAAGTTATAGTTTTCTATTTTCCTTACTTTAAGTCCTGTATGTTCAATGATACTTTTTTTGTAGAATAAGCAATGACTTATTCAGAGTAACAGAAGTATCTGTTATCAAATTGTTGGAGAGTAGAAAGATAATTTTTGATTTCATTACACATTATTACGCGTATTAGAAATAAAACTTATTTCAAGTTGCAATTTTTATGTATAAATATAATGTACGAATAGGTTAGTTTTTAAGAGTTGAATAGACCAGCTTTAAGGTTTGTAGGATCAAATGTAGCCGATTTTTCTTTAAAAATACACAGAATTGATTTTGAAATATATAAATACAAAAACAAACAGCATCTACGTTTTCTGTGATTTTAAGTTTCATTGACATTTAGGTCATATGACAACTTTCCAGCTTTGCTGGTTTTGGTAGACCTCATATGCCCCTTTGTTAATCATTTCAGACAGGAGTGGGCACCTGACCAGAACAAGTGACAATACGTAAGCTAGCTTGATAGATTCCTCATATGCAAAGAATCCAAAGCCACGGCGGGATTAGAACCACGGGGTAAAGTGATTTGAGGTCGGCGAGCTTATCCCAAATCGACCACTATTATGTTGCCATAAGGAAAATATTTTGGAGTTGTCTGTTGTTAATTATATTCTGTATCTTTCAATATCATTTTCCTTTTCAGATACCAAGCCATGGACGAATCATTTCATTACGAAAATACTAAACTATGCACGGACTGCGGAAAACGATTCGAGACTGGCGGTGGTCTTAGAAAACACACGTTGTCGAAGCACGATGGAAATAACAATCTAAAACATGTGTGCAGTGTCTGTAAGAAAACATTTCTTGAGAAACACCAATTACAAAGTCACATGATTCAGCATGGGTCTGAAAAGTTTAAATGTATTATGCCAAATTGTGACAAGCAGTATTCTTCAAAAACAGCTCTCAAGCGCCACGTTGTTCACTTCCATGAGAAGAAATCCTACTCGTGTTCCACATGTAACATTGCTTATAGTGATAAGCACGTGCTGAAGGACCACGTAGTCGCTGTGCACACACACGGCTGTTCGCACAGATGCAGTAATTGTGGAAAAGGGTTTAAATGGAGGGCAAGTCTGTCGAGACACATGAAGAAGAAACATTTAACGTGAACGATGCTTCTGAAAGATGCGTTTAGATAAAAGGAAGATCAATATAACTCCGTTAGTTTTCTTTTGTTGATTTTTTTCTAATTCTTGATGTTACTGATTATCTCCGCCTCAAGGTTGTAATAATATCTCCATTACCTTTAATTCTTTATAAATCATAAAACAGAATCGAAATTTAATAAACCTGCTGATCTAAGTTTAAAGAACGTATAAAAGATTTTGATTTTGTTTGTATTTATCAAATCATAAGGTTAGTTAATTTTAACATCAATTGTTCAAGCTAGTTCATAAGTGCTTATAAGAAACCATTTTATCCCGTGATAATTAAATATGTTAGCATTATTATTTGGTGATTGATCTGAGATATCTCTTGTGATTAAACTGTGATTGACCTATGATTAAGCTGTGATCAAACTGTGATTTCTTTTATGATTAAGCTGTCATCAAACTGTGATTTCTTTTATGATTAAGCTGTGATCAAACTGTGATTGAACTATGATTAAGCTGTTATTAAACTGTGATTGAACTATGATTAAGCTGTTATTAAACTGTGATTGAACTATGATTAAGCTGTGATTGAACTGTGATAGAACTGTGATTAAAGTTGATTGAACTGAGATTATTTTAGTTTATTTATTTTTAGTTAATAAATTTTAACTTTCAAGTGTGTAATATTATGTTTAAATGTTAAGGTACTTGTTTAATTATTCAAAATGCATATCTACAATGTATATAAGCTCTACCAAAAAGAAAATTGATTTTTTTTCTCCTTCTCGTTTGAAAAACAGTTTCTATTTCATTTGCGACTTACAATCAGCTGTATCGTCATTTAAATTGTCGTTTTCCTTTAGAATTATCACTTTCATTTAATGTCAGGATGTTATTTTTAACAATGTTATTTTATTTAAATTTATGAAAAAATGAGTATAATTATTATAAAATCTGTTCCAAAATTGTGCTGATGAGAATACCAAATAAAAGAATAATTGTACATTGTAATTCTTATTTATGCCACTTTGCGACCTGACAAATAAATTCAGGCAAGTAAGTGTGAATCTAAAATAAAGACCCCTAAGTCATGATTATAGACAAGTGATATGCTTGTAAGATATCAGTACCATTAGTTAAGCAAGGACAAATGTAATATAGAGGACCATTTTTATGAAAACGTACTCGAGCTTGAAATGTCAAACCAGTTTAGATTACACTTTTATATAGTTTTTTTATAATGGAAATCCCTTTTTTCTACTCTTGTAAATGCATGTATATGAGAAACAATTTAACTTGTCTCAATACTCCCTAAACCACATGTGATTACATCAGACATTAATTTTTTTCGGTTTATAATAATGTAGTACAATTTAAATGGGGACACACTAAAACGGGCTTAACAAATTGAAGGGAAAATGTAATGTTTAAAACAAACTAAGCACTTCAGAATAAAATATCTTCACACGATAAATCAGAAGGAGATAAATGACATTTGAAATATATCATACAGCTACATATACGATTTATTATCACTTGTATAAAAATGAAGTTACAATAACTAGCGTGTCTTAAATATTTCCTTTTAATAATTTACTATTCAATATATATACATCACTGCATGCAAAAGAAAATCGAGTTTAAAACTTATTGTAAGCATACATTTATTGACATATTTTATCAGGCAATTGGAAAATAATATCATTATTATCATACAAAGTCGCAGGTTGCAGAAATCTTTATGTTACGGGTATTGTCACTTTTTAATTATTTCGAGTATAATATGTAAAATTTGAAACATATTTTTAACTATCAACTTAATATTTCTTTTAAATATTGAAATGCATTGTTTCAATCATCGTCCTTTAAAACAAGCCCCCGTCTAACGTGTGGAAGTATTTTAGCTTCGTGTGTCCTATGGTGTTCTCGGACTGTGAGCGGTCGTCTTCCCGGTTCCTCTGGCTTAGATACATTTCCGAGTTTCCGTTTTGTCTTTCCTCGCTTACGGTCACTGCTATCAAATGGGTGATCTCTAAAACATATATAATTGATAAAAGTTATTAAGAACTTAGCCTACAATATTTTATGATTGATATGAAAATTACGGACCACAGGTTCAAGCTCCAAAGTTCAAACTGCAATTTTCATGTTATTTTCTTGTGATTAATGCTTCCGAGGGATCAAACTTTATCCAGATCTTTTTTTCAATTGACAAATTACGTATCGTTTATAAATTCAAATGTCATGATATGTATATGATATTAACAATATCAATGTACGTATTCCTTATCTTCTTCATTAAGTTAGTACATTTTTCTTATAGATATAAAAGCTACACAAAAAGTCATATTGCAAGAATGTAAAATGATTTTACCGGATTTTTATTGTTGATAGATCTCGAACAGATTGCCCACTACCGTCTATTCCGGTACCATCTACTGGATAAGTGTGGTCATAACTGTTACATGGATATACTTTTGCCACAGAAGTGCACATATAAAATCCCCTGAAATGTATTGTATATTGTTTAGTTTAGTGTTTAAAAAATGAAACCCAAACAGCGTTTAATAGCCAAATAAAGTCACTTTTGGACTATGAGTGTAGCTTGGCAACATGATTTGTTTTTATCATATAGATACGTACAAAAAAGAGAAATATACGAAGAAACTTAATATTATTCATATAGAAAAACAGAAAATCAATTAAAGTCCAATACACAATATTTATAAATTGGGCATGTGCATTAAATGCAAGTAGACATATCTACTGTATTTTGCACATATATTCATTTAAAATATGTGTTCATATTATTACCTGTTTGGGTTCATTCTAGCTTCTGTCAATTCGGTTGCGATACTGAGAGCGGCAGATATGTTATCTGGACGCAACACGCCTTTTCCACACGGATCTATGTCTTGGAACCCTCCAAAAAAGTTCTCAATGTCTAGACTGCCAACCGCCCTAACATTGTAAGATCCTGATTTCGAAAACGAAAATAACTGTATCCGTCTTTCAATTCCTGTTAATAACCCTTCATACAAAACGATAGGAATATCTTTGACATAGGCGCCTGGTGGTGGAAACACTCCTAAGTTTACGTTGCTGAGTAACCATTTTCGAAGCTCTAAACGGTATTTACAGCGATCCATCGCTGAGATGCCCGGTTCGTCTTCGGCTCTATACCAGTTCCTGATCAGTTTACAAAAATATGCTTCGTTTACAGCCCCCATATCTTTAAGACACATTTCTACCTTCTCTGAAAATGTTAACACGGCGAATGCTACACTTTGCTTATCTATTAAGTCTTTTACATGTGCTGTATTTAAACCACATCCATTTAGTGAGCTATTTTCGGCAACTGAATGAATATATGCTGAACTGATTCCAGCAGCTGGCATACCGTTTGCACAGAAAAGCCTTCGAGCACCACATAACTGATGATAAACATCCAATACCATAAAGATATAATAACCTAATGTGTCGTTGAGTTCAGGTTGACTGTACCAAAACGGCTGGTCAGAACAATCTAGTGACGAAATTGAGATGTTTTTACCAAAAGGGTTGTTTCTATACCAATCATCAAGCTTTGCTGGAAATATGTTTTCAGCAAGTAAAATGTTCAAATGGGCTTTAGACAATTTTTGAAGAGCTGTTTTTGCTAACGCTTTAAGTTGTGGTATAAACTTCCTTTTCTTAGCTGTTGGAGTGATACTGCTTCCGTCTCCTATAGCTTGAGAAAATGCATTTACAAGGACGTGCTTATTGGAGGATGTATTCACTTTTATTCCCTTTGATTTAAATTTTGAAATAACAGGCCTTAAGCATACTTGAAGCTCATATGCTAAAAAGGAATTTGCAATTGTAGTTGCGTTTGACAACTTTTCTTGGAAATCAACAAGAGTTATTTCCCATTTTTTCATTCTGTTTGACTTCTGGTCTCCCTTTAAAGAATCTAACATAAGCAATAAGTCTTTTTCATCAAGAAATACTGTTTCCGAACTACTTAACGGGTGGTCGTTCTGAATACTGATATTTTCATGATGATTTAATTCTTCTGGTGTACTAACGATTTTTTCTGGGTCATCATTCATAGAAGTTGTTTCTTCTTCTTGTGAATTTTGATGGCCAGTGATAATAGAATGGATATTTTCGGCAATGACAGCAGTTAGCATTTCATGAACGTTGTCGGGAACATTATTCAAAACATCATCTTCCACTTGCATGTCAATGCTGTCTTTTTCCTTGTTGATCTCCAATTGTTTCTGAATCATATGCATTGTTTGTTTTGACATTTTGAACAATTTATTGTCTTTTTTGCCTTTGACTTCGATAACATTAGTGCAAACTATCGCACCATTCTTTATCATTGTTTTTTTCCGTCTCCATACAATGTCAACACAATCTTGTAAGTCATCATAGTTTGAAACTTCGACTTTGTTGGCACTGGAAATTTCTTTTATTATATCAGATTTAGACCTTTGTTTAACTGAGTTATAAACGTCACGTTGCAGTTGAAGAATTGTTAAAGGTATCTCGTTCCGATCTCGCACAACCAGACGATACCACTGACCATCAAATGAGCAAACTGGTACATATAAGCCCCTTTGCAAACATTCGTTTAATACAAATTCTAACATGTTTCTCAAAGTTCCGGTTGGTAGGCTATACCCTTTTAAGCCATATGCTATCGGAACTGAATGAAGAGCATTCGTGTTATATTCCCTATCAAGGTCCGAGATCATAAATCCGAGAAATTCAGAAGCTTTATTTCTTGTAAGTTGGTAAGCCCTATCCAAGTTCTCTTCTGCATTGTACAGTATTTCTTGAACTTTATTAGTATATGTAGGTTCCGTTAAATTACAGTCTGAATCAATGTGCTTTGTACAATATACTTCAGCAACGTCAACGTGTGCCTGGTCTGGTATACATTCAACAGCTTTCACCGATAATACTTCCATAATGAAATGAACATTTGTATTTACGAAGCTTTCTATTTTTTGCTGAATAATTTTTAGACTTTCAGATTTTTTCGTGGGTCGTCTGGGTTTATCGCCACCGTAAAGAGTATAAATCTCTTGTTCAATGAGTGACCACAATTCTTCATCAAAGGTTACTAGTTGCACTGTAGTTGACTCTTTCGAATAGCAGGTGAAGTATAGCTGTTTGACATCGAGTGCTTTCATTTCTAACAAAACTTGGGTAACATAATATTTTGGCAGTGTATACAATACTGGTGCTGTATATTTCTTTCCTGGGAATGGGCATTTTACTTCTACTCCATAGATAGCTGGTTCTGATTGTGATGATCGGCAACTGCCATCTGGACTAACCACAACGTTTACATCATTTAGTGACAGCGGATAACAACCTTCTTCAAAGTAACTGAGTTCAGGATTTAAAACTGGAAGAACTTTTGCAACCAATGTAGCAATACCATTGATTTCGTTTTCAGTTCCGTATGCCATCATTTCTTTGACACTGTCTGAAGGCTCAGGTTTACTTATTTTCAAAATGTACTCATCATAATGCTCCACCTGTTTTTTCAATGTTCTTAGACCAATAGCATCGTTACATGTACTTCCGGTAATAGCTGCATTTTTCCTCAAATTAAACCATTGTTCACTTCTCTGTTTAGTGTACCTTGGTTCGCTGCCCCCTTCAGCAAAATGCTTGTAATTAACTATATCTTTCATGTTCACATTACTTTCACTGGTGTAATTTTGCCCATATATTGAAGCAACTACTCTGCATATTTCATCAATCACTTTCAATAAGTTCGATATGCATGCTTTAATGTCATAAATGCCTGTTATAAGACTACTTATGACGAAAACTAACTTTGATTTTTTCCAATCTTCACCAGCTTCTTTTTTCAGACGGTCTTTTGATGTTTCTTTTTGTACGATCATTTTTCGAAGTGAACTAATTCTCTTGCTCAAGCATTCAATGACGTTTCGAAGCAACATCGTGAGACCATCTATTTGACTTTTGTTGACTTCCTTATTAGAAATACTTTTAATTTTATCGCCAAATTGGTTAACTAGTTCAACCGTTTCAGCAATCATATTTTTCTCCTCTTGAAGTGCACGACGCTTTTCTTTTAAAGTTGGTTTGTGTTCGAATCCCCAAAGATCGATATCACCTTCTGGGCCACTTGTAGACGCGTTAATCTTCTTTCCATCTAAACATATTTTGTATGTTTTAGTAGGATTAGAATCATCGGCTACTTTGTCTAGCAGATATGACAAAATTCCAGGTTTGATTTCATCTTGTTTGACTGGAGCCATGTTAGAAGACATAACACTCTTACTTGGTACGGCAAAGTTTATCATTCCCTCTACCGGAACAAACTCTCCTTTTTCACTTGTTCCTGATAGTTCTGTTCCCGTATGCTTAGGACCACTCATGAATCTAAGCCATTTTCCATGGAACAGACGATACCCAATACGCCAGAACCTTTTAACAGTTTCAGTGTACCTCATAGCTGATGTGTTTTCTGATGACAAAAAATTACACACGTCCATAAACAGAAGAAAAGAAATATTATCAAAGGGAAACACTCCATCTGATATCATTTTATTAAGATTAAGCCAGGTTTCAAGATGACCATTTATTTTCATATGTTCCAATACATTAGGCAGTATGGAAATCATTTCATCAAGATGTGCGTTTGTTGATTGACTGTCCGATTTTTTAAACGGTATCTCTGCATGGTCTGAGTGTTCTTTTAATGGTGTAGAACATTTAATTTTCTTGGGAAATGGGCTATGAATGCTGTCTAAAGTTAAATTGTGCAAGGGAGCTTCTAATATGTCATCTTCTCCACCTTCGTTTATATCTTTCCCGCAACCTTGACACATCAAATCATTGAATTCCTCTAGCTCCATGTTATCTAAGCAGTAATTTACTTGATTAGGTTCCCTTACAACGACAGTCCAGTCTGATTCAACTTGTAGCCACTGTCCGAACTCTAATATATCCATTGGAACAAGGTTGAAGTTTTTTGTTAGAAAACCAAATCTTCCTGTTCGCTCGTTAAAAATCTTCGTTCGTATTTTCAGAATCTCATCCCCATGGGATGCTACTAAGTGATCTATACAGCATTGCAGATCATTCGTTTGCTCACTGCAGTAGAAACACAAAAACTCCGGTACATGGTGTCTGAAAAAGAATAAACAACTTTTAATTTAATAACGACATAATCAATCTTCACTTCATCAAATAAGCATTCAAAATGACGTCGGGGTCATGGTTTGAACAAATTAAAGGGACTCCATTCAGGTTTTGTGACATGACGGAACTGGAAATATTTTTTGAGATATATTTTCTATGTGATGAAGGATATATAAGTAAAATGGTTGAAAAATTATAGCTCACTCCCCATTTCATTTAGAATTTTTCCAAGCTTAAAAAAGTGACTCCAAATCGAAAAGCGTCGCAATGATTTTCACTAAAATCGGACCAAGAAAACGTCAATAATACGATTTTCAGTATTTTTATGACTAAATTTCATAATTTTTTATTTTGTTTTTAAATCTGCCTGTTTTAAGTGCCTCATTTGAACTATGTAAGAAATTAATATTTTATCATTTAGGCTTTTGAACCTCAGTGGAGTCCTTTAAATGAAAGTTTTCTTTACAGCGAATGCTTTTTGGTCTGGGTGAAGAAGATTTTCAAATATCGCCTATTTTTAATATATATTTTTGATGTTTGTATCCCAGATTGCAATAGACTTAAACCATTTAAACAAATGTATAGTAAAATTTCATGCAATTTTCATCAAATTTGCTCAAGTAGTTACTGTGCAGTTGTCATTACACACGCATATGAATGACGGACGGACGAATAGCCATCAGGTCCATACGCTCAGTTGTTGAAGTGAGATTAAAGATTTAAAGGTCTAAAAGTTATATATACCTTTTACCTAGTATCTACAGAAGCAACAGTTTTGTTAATGATGGGGTCTAAACTGTAACCGAAATCTGGGTATAAACTGTAACCAATTCGGCACAAAGCCACTTGGTCTATACTGTTACTCTGTGAAATTCATCCCGCTCTATACTGTAACATTGTTTATTTTTTCAAACGTGTTTTACGAACAAGAAAATAGGTTCAACTGGTCATTTTCTTTAATAAACGTTTCTAAACACAAAGGACTTATGTTTTGCAGGTTTAATTTTTATAGGCATGCTTAAATAATGTCAGAATGGGAGAAAAATGCGTTCGTCTCTCGATTCGAATTTTTAAACTGTCAGATCTGCAAATTTATGAGCCAATATATAGATAATACTGCGATGCAGGGTCTAAGGAAATATATGACTAGATGCCGGAATTAGTTCGTTACAAGCGAAACACAAAAACATCTTTAAAAAACTAAACTACATGTAGTATGGATCGAAATAAAAAATCACCTACCTGTCTTGCTGCATATAGTCCTCCATCTTGAAAATTCTATACTGTAACCGGAAAGCGCGATACTGTAACACGTTCCCTACGGTGTTTTAGGCTTGACATAAGTGGAACGCCTTTAGTTTAATGTTTTTTTCTGTTATTGTTGATTTATAGACGTATCATACATACTTAATAAGCAAGACACTTCATCATAATGCCGTCACATGAATTGATTTAAACATAAAGAACAAAATAAAATAAAGTCTATATATAACAATTAAAGACTTGGTTGAGTTTGATTGTGTCTGTTAACGAGTGCAACATCTATCACGCCTAAAGTACATAATTTAATGAAGCAATATGTTATACAATTTATACTATCTATGTAATAAAATGTGCATATATTCACTGTCTGTAAAATGATACAAAATAGAATGACAAATCAATATTATTGCTTCATCGGTAAATTTACAAAATGTCATGGTAACCGTCAATTTTTTTCATTTTGTTAATTCTAATTCTTGTTAAGATTTTATTTATTTCTCATTTCACAGTGAAGTATTTAATATGTCCTGTAAGTAGATTCTATAAGCCTCTTAAAACCTAAGAGTTTAAATATTTAAAAAGGTGTCCTGTGTTATATTTAATTAAACTTTTACACTAAAAGACAATTGTAAAATATTTAAAGTTTACCTGAAATAATGTAGTATATCCGCAGTTGTTAAATGCAGGTGGAAATCTCACATGAGCATAGGCCTAAACCATTATTGATGCGTGTAATATTTAACGCTTGAAGGGCCAGTTACACAGACGGTCGGTCCCAAACCGGTCATTCAATTTTATATTTACTCGCTGTTATGATCGGTTGTCATGCGTGATTTTATTTCTGGTTTTCTGTGTAAACGGCCATCGGTGACAGAAAGCAAACTCAAACGGGGTTGGATCGGTGATAAAAATGCTGAAATACTATCGGTTTTTATCGTGTGTAAATCGGAGCTAAATCGGGCGTAACGCTGAGTAATCGGTGTGTGATAGCTAGTCATCAGTGGTTAAACGCTTTCCGTCAAATATGGCGGGTGATTAATATTTGGTTATCTTTGTTCGATCGGCGATATCGGTGATTAACAGCTTGCATATCTCCTGATATAGGTTGCTGTCGATTATTTGTAACATATTTTCTCCGATCGAGAATTTTAAACATGTTTAAAAATCCCAATCGATAAAAATTATCTTTCCCCAATAGCAGTTGATAGGTGGGAAACAGGTGACCAATAGGTGATATCGGTGTTAGATACGTTTTCATCGGTTCACTCCATAATTTGGCTAAAAAAACTACCGATCAATCACCGATGGCTCTGTGTAACTTGGGTGTGAGCGAGGGCTGTGGTTTTTGTGAATGTAATACGCGGAAAGGCCGAGCGGGGCCGAAGGCCCCGCGAGGGATGTAGCGCTCTTAGATAACATGTATGACGTGTATCAAATCAAAATAAAAGTAAATGAAAATTTCAAAAAAAAATATATCCTCTACCATGGAGTTGATCTGTGCCTCTACCTAATGAGCTGTGAAGAAATCCTTAGTTAACTGGGCGCCGCCATTTTGAAATCCCTTTGAGCTAAATATAGATAAAGAGAGCGCTTTTACATTATTATGACTACACATGCTAAATAACACTTACGGTGAAAGAATGATGTACAAAATCAGAAAATAAACATGCATTTCATTGATAAGAACTAAAGTAACGATTATAAATATAAAAAGTTACTTTAACAAATCCTTTTTGATAAATAAAGCACATTAAAAATAACGTTAAAACAACAACTGTGATTTGAGATTAACAAAAATGGCGGACGGGAGCTTCCAAACGCCGATGCATGTGTGTGTGTGTATTTGCGTTTATTTATACTCGCCACCGGTTGCCCATATGGGCGAGTCCTCCAGAAGAGTATTAGTCATTTTAGATTTTTGGAGGATAGTGCAATTACAGATACAGAAAGATGCCCCAATTCCAGAAGCTTCTCCTGGTTCTTTAGCGTGCCAAGTGTTTAAGCACCCATACACGGGACCTCGATTTAAAGTCTCATCCGAAAGACTGATTAGTAATTTTAGTTGGCCAGCCCGGGAATCGAACCCACAATGTCGAGATTACAAGTCTCGCGCTCTAACCGATTGAGCTATGCGGGCTGGCTGCCGATGCATGCTCAGTGATCCCCCTTTACATTCGGAGATTTTCGGAATATTCCGAGCGCTCCGATGATAGGTTTAACACCACCAATTTATTCGTTTTGTTTATGGTACAAAATACCTGCAAGAAAGACAAGTTTGCTTTTTTAAAAAGAAGCATACGAGAGGTCTTTTTGCTGGTGCGGAAAATTTGTTTAATTCGCAAATATTTGGGGATATTTTTGCTTATAAGACACTATGAATGGTTATAAATTACAATTATTTAACAAAATAGAATTTAATATGAAAAAGGCAAAGCCTTAAAGCGAGCTCGATTTTCTTTTACCGTAAAATAGAATGAAATAATCGTTCATTTTTATTTTACATTTTCCGTTTTAAAATTGTCATTCGGTATTTTATACACTGCGTCCGTTTATTCTGGTCCCCCCTTTTTATTATAGTTCCCATATAAGTGCGCAGGACACCAGTCTACGCTTCCGTTTTCAATCAGAGTACATCGGCTTTTATCGTTCTCTTGTAATACGAACAGTTGCGATGTGTTGTTACGAGCCAGGCGTAACGAGAAAGAAAAGCCAGCAACAAACTTGTAACAATAACAAATTTATTACAGAAAAATTAATAAAGAAAATTAAAACAACAAATTATGTGTACAAATACCTGAAGTCCAAATATAAATGTAAAATCTAATGTCTAGTCTGATCCTGGAATGATCCCTTTTTGAATAGCACAGTTAAATCCAAGTTAAATCCAAGAACACTTTAGAATAAATTCCCACAATAAAATCCACAAGAATAAATTCAACTATTTTAAAATAATCCAAGCTCCAATAAATCACTTAATATCCAAGTTGATAGCCTAATTAATTCGGCGTGATCGGTTTGACCCATTTTACAGACTTTTTTTTCTTACTGTCAAACCGTTACGCCTAATTTTAACTGTCATTTTTACGCACGGAATTCTACCGGTAACACTATCGATAGTTTGGACTGATTTTTACTGCTTAAACCTAAAAGTAACTTCAATTACCTCTAAAGATCAATAGAATATAAATTTTAGTACTAACTTCTCCTAGAAAAAATATTAGATTGTACCTGTCTTAACGCATACATGCGATTTATTTCAAATTTGTACTGTCTACTCTATCTTCGGCGGACATGTTATGACGTCATCGTAAAAAATCGATTCCGTGAAAGCTGGTAGTAGCTACCAGTGTGTCTAGCAGGTAAGTGTGGGTTACGCATGAAGATTAAATTAAACAAAATATCGGGGGAAATAAATCTATTCATCATTTTTTAAATGTGTGCATTATTAAATACTATTGAAAAGTATCATTGTATTTAACCTAAAATGCAATGGTCCTGTTGTTTAATATTTTTTTAAATATCTTAATACATGTACTCAACATTTATCAACTGGTGGCTTGCCTTCTTGTTTACTGCTAATGACTGCCAAATGTCACTCTCGGATAAAATACTGACTTTATTTATACATGCATATTTATATGACAATTAAGAACGTAAAAGAAATATTGAAGGAAACTTTTTGAAATACACTTCAAATTATTCAGTATTTGTACAAATAATATTTCAAGAGCTATTTTTCACCGATTGCCGATGTATAATACCATATAAAACCTATTGATTAAATTAAATGTCTTCTTGACATACTTTATTAATTTACTAAAAAGGAACTTTATTGTGATCCAGCCATATGCTGTGTAACTATAAAGGAAGGGTCACATATTTTAATTGAAATAAATCTTTTTATATAGAATATTAAAAAAAAAGTCATTGAGAAGATCAGATTTTACAAATGAACAGATTAAGACTTATAAATGTATAAGGTGTATGTCTTGTTGTTTCATACTGTTTTGGTGACACTTTTGTTTGTGTCCCTTGTTGTTTTCTCGTCTATGGTAAGTATCTTCCCTTTGCCCCTAGTTTTATTTCTTTATTTCGTCCCCCTCCCCCGAATTTCCTATCCCCTTCCCCTGTGTCTGTTAACTTAGTGGTCCTGTTTCATACTGTTTTGGTGACACTTTTGTTTGTGTCCCTTGTTGTTTTCTCGTCTTTGGTAAGTATCTTCCCTTTGCCCCTAGTTTTATTTCTTTATTTCGCCCCCTCCCCGAATTTCCTATCCCCTTCCCCTGTGCTCGTTTACTTAGTGGTCCTATTAATCATTCATTTATTTATTTTCTTTGATTTCCTTCTCAGTTACATTTTAGTGATAAGCCTGACCGTGCTCTCCCTTGCGCCCTGTCCCGTTTTAATTTAGAATCATCGTGGGCTCCTTGCCAATGGTTCATGTTCCTGGGTCGTGTGGGAGTTGCGTTCATTGAACGCCGCCTTTCCTTGTTCATCTTGTTTATCATATTGTATACATGTATACCGAACCGTAACAAACAGATAATGATTATCAATACAAGGTTCGGCAAGCAAGCAAAGAAATGTAAAGAAACAGAAAAAACTTATCCACATTCATGTATCCACCCTCGAAAAAAAAACCCCACCAAAAACGCCTGAAACTGCAAAATCGAAACATAAATACACAGGAGTGCCAAAGACGGCTCTGGTAGGTGCAAGTGCTCCCTTTCGCCGGTTTAAACAGAATTGACCACTTAAACATAATAATGTTGAAATTTTTAATCAACATCCACAAATGTGTACATAATACGGCGGTAATCATGGAACTTTCAATGTGACACATTCGAGGTGCCGTTCAACGGGAACTAGACAACATGGAATTTTTAATGGGTATCAGAGGTTTTGGTGTCCTTTTGCGACAGTCGTTCTAACATTTCTCCCATCTGTCTTACATTGTTATGCTATTCAACGTCTAAATAACGGTCACTAAATTTCCTCTTGCTGCGTTTTTATCATAAACCCCGTCAAATCTGTGCGACAATTGTATTTTACTGAGGACTGTCTGAAATTCCATTTTATAGTTTGAAATTTTAAGATTTTTTTCGGAATTTTAAAGTTATTTTTGGTTGTTTTGAACTTCTTCCCCTTCACAACCGTCCTCAATTTCTTTTAAAGATAATAAACTAGAAATTGATATGGAGTGTAATATAAATTGAAATTCTTCTTTGCTTCATCATTGTATAGTATAATTATAATTATAATTCATTAAGATGTACCGTATTAATTTACATTGTTTTTCGTTATGTGGGAAATCATGGCAGGGTTATAAAAAAAAAGGTAGTTCAGAAATTTTCACCTAATGATCACAGATGTTAAAAAATCCAACTTAATAATATCTAATTTGACAAAATTTTTAAACGGACTTAAATGCCGTATGATCTGACATCATAAACTATTTAATTTGTAAGTAAGGTTATCAGAATTTTCTTTTCACCATTCTCTTTTAAATGTGAATATTTGTGTGTAATAAAAGAGGTTATTCCTCGCAATAATTCATATAAATAACATAAACAATTGTATAATAAAGCTTGGCAAAATACAATCGATCGCCGCCGATTTACCTGTTTTACAACCATGGTTTTACCATGACACCGCTTTCCAATATTTGGCCGCTTTCAATAACATTCAACGATTAAAAAAAAATTAAAAGTGGAATATTTAAAGGAACTTTCTGTTCGACTTTTGAAGTATATAATTTGGAACCCCTTGCATAAAAAACCGATTTCGTTCAGGTAATGTATATTCGTTTTTCTTTGAACTTTTTAGTTTTCCGCTCCCAACAACTTCTAATTGGGAAGCGGCCGTGCATAAAAAAATGCAGTTTCGTGGTTGGAATTTTTTGGAAAAAGGAACAACAGCGCCCGTCCCCAAATTATTTCGGTGTCTCCCCTTTGACAAGTCTAATTAAGTTTGGACCTACCAAAGTTGAATAATACTCCCCAATTATATTGATGACTTTTTAAAAAGGTAATGGACTGACTTTCAAAAGGATCAACTGATGACTTTAAAAGGTAAAGAAATTGAAAAATTATCCGTAATATATATTTAAACTAGGAAACATTCCAGAAAAGTCTATTTATGTTTCTATCATAATCTAGCAACTTTTCAAACAATAAAGATCATTCCGGAAATTTCTATCTAAATTAATGCATGAGTTTTCTACAATAGTTAAGAAAGTTCTAGTACATACATGTAGTTTATTGTTCTAAAAATAGGAACAATTGATAATATTGGAAATACCAACTGGTCAGATTATAAATTATATACAATGTAATATGTTGCATACATAACAGTGTCAATTCGGTACTTTGGGCGGAAGTTTTTCAAAACATCATCTAGAGGTACTCGCGTTCCGTAAAGATCGCTTTTGCGGCAGGCCCTTTGGGCCAGCTGGTCGAGCTCGCTATTATAAAATTGTTATTTTGGGGTTTTGGAGTGATATATGTGGAATATATTACCTGCTTTAAGATTTTATATCACCCGAGCCGTTAGGCAGAGGGTGATATTTTATCTTGACAGGTAATATATCCACATACATCACTCCAAACAAATAATAATTTTTTTACCCTTCCCCTGGCGAGTTTAGACGATTTTTAAAAAAATCATTGCTGTTTCAAATGAAACGTCGAAAATAAGATTCCCCTTTAGGATACCTCTTCGTCACAACATGACGTCACATAAATACATGACGTATTTTTCCCGTACCTTACGAAAGTAAACAATAGAAAAGGAGTAGTCTGTTGAACGCACTTTTTTGTAATTAATATCAAGCTTTCACAAGGTCATATTTATTTCCGATACTGATGGTTATATGTATCATTACTCAACTTTGGTAAATATTTATCATTTGACAGTTAAAAAGTGCTTTTAAATCGGAATTTACACCGCGTAAAATCGAACCGTACGCGCATCACCTCAGCGCATATTGTTTACAACGTTGGGTACCAAACGGGGAAATTTAGTGTGTATATTACCCGTCTGGCTCGGTTATATCAATTTCTTTCGGGTGATCAATATCCAATCAAAAAGGCGGAAAAAATCTGGAAGGGTAATAATATATTATATTGAATAATTATAGTATCATAATGAAAGTTTGTTTTACTCTTCATTTTAAATGATTATATGCTGGAGAAATGGACATTTTTCTTGGCGCATTAAAAAGAGAACAGTTTGTGTTATGTCATCAAACTTAATTTAAAATAACTGATATAAACATGCATTTATATTAAAAGTAGTATCAAAATAAAAGTTTCTAATAAAATTCAATAAGCACATTTTCGGTTTATGTTTCGATAAGTATATTGAAACATTTCCTCTACATTTTCGAAAACGGGCATAAAGTTTGTTAATCAAACAATTTTAAGTCCCAGATTTACATAAAAAAATGTTATATCATTTGATTGGAATACACAGTATATAAAGCTGCATGCCCCCAACCACAATATTGAGGAAAATCTTGAGTAAAATTTGTGCCATTTGCGCCAAAAATCTCCGTTGCGTTAAATTTAGTCATACCGGTCCAAAAGATTAAGGAGCAGCAAAATTTCAGTACATGGTTCACTCGGTCATATAATAGTGCATGGTGATATTGTTCCTGTAATGTTCACTGTAACTAAATACCGAACATGAAATAGTAAAACGCTATTCAGAAAACAATATGGTAATCGATTTATACAATTTTAAAGATTAAAACGGAATGAAACATCCACGTTGCGCTAAATAACGTAAATGATATTTTCCGATTTATCTATGATCCGATTTGTCACTTCGATGTTAATTTTTCGTTTAAGTTAAGTCGTATTTTGAAACGGAGCATGCGCAAGACAATTTTTGTAGACTGCTCCTAATGATTTTACGCTTTAAATGGGATTCGTTCACTACAATCAGATACGAAAAAATGGATGCCGCCAGCAATCAGTCTGAACACTGTGGTGAGGTCTCCAATCAGGTTTACATGTACACTAAAGATCATAATTCATAAGAGCTTTCCGCGCCATAAGTAGCACCTAATTTCATATTAGATTTTATACGGAAAATACAGAAAATAAAACAATTAATAGACAATTTACATTCGCACTTAAGTGTGTAAAATTAATCAAAATAAATACAAATGTACAATATTGTAGTTAACATGGAATGAATTATATGTTAACACGATTTATGTTATTCCCGAATATAATGCATCATTACACGATATATGCACGGCATAAAAAGGAATGCTTACATGTCATATGACGTCAAATGTGACGTCAGTAAGCCAAATGAAATTATGAAAATTACTTTCTTTCAGTGTACTCTATGTAGTATCAGTGTTCTTGCGCGGTCAAATAATGAATGAATGTTTTTTTTACTTCAAAGGCATTGCCTTGTAATGAGACTTACTAGTCTTCGTGATAATATTATGCACATTTGAACTCAAACCGTGAATGCTTACACGTCAAATGTCGTCAGATATGACGTCAATAAACCAAATGGCGTCAGGAAAATTTCATGCAGTTCACCATATATTTCATGACTTCTCTTTTTTATTAGCATGCTAGAATGGAAATAGATATAATTTTCTTGCGTCATAGTATAATAATGCACGGTTTATCGTTCAAATGTTTGGTATGATACATGTATATACAGTACTGTAGAGGATATAAAATTTTATTTGTTTTGTAAGATTGAAATATATTTCACTGAGTGAATCCCAGATGCAATATTTCACGAGTGGCGTAGCCCCGAGTGAACATAGAAAAGCTGGTGTTCACGAATGAAAAGTATTTCAATCTAATATGTAAAACAAATAAATTTTCTTTTTATTTCATGCTTTTTTTAGTGATATTAAGTATTTTTACTGATTTGGCCCATTATTCCATTCAGTAATGATATTCTTTTCATCCGCATAAAATCTACAGTGTAAACTATATTTTATAAATTTCACTAGTGGTTTCTCAGAATTATTCATCTGATATATTACAGTAAAACACTAGAAAGCATGACAAAAAACTTAAAAAGAAATTGATTTACAGGATCTTTAATTACCTGTAACATACAACATCAATTGTTTTTTATAGCAGATGTAGATCTATAAGGTTTGTGTTAAAGACTTGTATATGCCAAATAAAGTTAAATAATTAAACTAATATGCTGAAGGTTTTACAATTAAATATTTGAATCAAGTATACAAAGCTTACAAGTAATAGAATAACTTTAAGAAGCCCTAATAGGGTTAAACTGATATATATAAGTTTGGCTAAACAAAAGAGACAATGTCTATAATATATCAATGTCAACTATGACAGATTTAAGGTCGCAGAACATAAAACAATAGTTTTTTCGGCGAATTAATGTCTGTGTGAAAATATTACTACTGGGCAAATCTTTTTTTTTAAACTATTTTTGTTTGCTTCGAAATTAACTGTCAAAAATATAGTCAATAATATTAACCAAAAATAATAAGTTTAACAGAAATAACAGGGAAAAATGTAATGAGAGAAAAAAGATTTCGCTTGACGTCGCTTTATTTTGTCTTGAATAAAATTAGCAGAAACGAGAAGTTATGTCATTAAGCTTGGGTTTCTGGATCACTATTATAACACATGTATTTCAAATTATCAAAATCATTTCTATTACAAACCTTTTTAAAAAGTCTTATATTCACCGTTTGTCGATGTACATTTTACAAATTTTACATCTCAAAAAGGAAAGTAATAGTAGTCGTTTGATGTCTGTTGAATGCACATATAAATGAGTCTGTCAGGTGTACTACCGGGCTTATATTTCTTTCCAGAATTTCCTTTTCTTGAACCCTTGAATTGATAGTCAAACTTCTGTCAGGTGAATGAGAAGGATTATTAACAACTTTCCAGAAGTAAAAAGAGACATCATAACGTCTTTCTTGTGAGAGAAGATATCGTTGTGTATAAGTACCTAGAACCCAACCTTCGTTTGGCCTTTCTTTGTAGTAAGACGTTTGCACAAAGGTTTCATCAGCTGTTAGAGTGACATTATGCCCATCCAAGTGTTAATGGTCCGTGCAAATATAACTGACAAAATTACAATACATTTTGCCACAGCAGTCTTCATTATCATACCCAACTTCACAAATCAAACAATAACTCACGTGAACTCGAACTTTCTATAAATATCATTTGTATTTAGATGTTATGCTCACTTCTCTCTTCCCCTCGGTATGTGCACGTCGTTGACAACGGACATCGGCATACGATTAAAGATCCACTTCAACGTGTTAGACGGCAATTTTTATGATCTCTACAGCTCGGGGTTACGTTTAAGGCGACACAACTTAGTTTGTATGAAGTTCCCTGCTGGTGTCCTGACTAAAGCCAAGGGGAAAGACCCTAAAATATGACAGGGACAATGAGGAAAATGTGCTAGGGTGCGTGAGATTGACGACTTGAAATGCAAGCCCTTTGCTTAGCGCCATCAGCCCTTTTTCAGGGCTATCTCCTTTTCATATTGACTCAGGTTACTGTACATTAAGGTTCTCGCTGTGACTTACTTTTGACTCAAAATTCATATCTTTGACTTTGTATATATTGGGCAAAAATATGAATTTTGAGCCAAAAGAAAGTCACAGCGAGAACCTTTATGTACAGTAACCGATATATATTAAATATATCCAGGGCATGACTACTGAGATGCCCTGGGTCAATACCCGCCAGCAAAATCTGCTTTTGTGACTTTACGGTCGGTTGGGCCCTCATAGATAAAGCTTTTATTAAAATGTAAAGTGTAAATTTTATGGATGAGTTCGCACAATTACACAATATATTCAAAATCAGCTCGAGATTGAAATGTAAATAAACACAGGGTATTATTCTTGTAATAAATGCATTTATTTGACATCCGTCGGAAATTAAACTCTATTTCGGTAATTTTATGATTGCAAAATTTGCCTGAAATTTTGGAATACCGGTTGGTATTCAACTACAGTGGATTGGTCTACGTTAGGTACATTTTCAATACATGTATGATGAATAATAATACTTTGTATAACTTACTATATCTGCTGTATATTGATATGCCATATGGGTTCATGGATGTAACATTAACCAACAGCATCCATATTTGATTTCTTTCATGTTTTTTTTTTTCACGTATGATATTAAATGTTATCAACATTGTTATTTACAATATTACAGATCATCCAGTATGGACACATTGACCAAATATCCTTAATATATCGTCAACAGGCAATTTTGGTTTCTTATAACATAGTACATGGAGTTAGAAAATGAATAATGTACTTTAACAACAAACAAACTCACTCAACAAATCGTAACATTTACTTATTCTTTTTTTTTTTTTTTTTGCTTTTTTAAATTTGTGGCGTAAGATAGACGAAAATTAATACCGTTTCCGTTTTGTTTAACTTATGACGGTTTTTACGGAAAGGCCGAGAGGTTGCGATTTAAGAGAAAATATTAAATTATTGGGACAAGACTATCTGATCTCCTCAGTTATCATGATTTAAACCGATATTTTACGATAGATGTCTATACAATAACCAATAAGTATATTTACTGATAATTGCTATATAATTATCCTTTGTCGTGAGGCGAAAAGTTAAAAATACGAAAACAAAACGGAAGAATGAGTTCAACTTTCTATCCATAAAAAATAAAGAGATCGAGAGATATACATGTAATTAGCAATTCAATACTGAAGTTTTGCCGCTGTTTTATTATTTCAAATAATGATTGCGCAGAGTATAACATATCGTGAAGAAATTAAAAGACAATCTTGATAGGGACAGTAATAAATACACACTTTACTAACGAGCACAAAGTTTTGTTTTACAAAAGAGTTGTCATTTCGAACCAACAGGTTTTTACCAGATATTTAGAATCCTGGACATTGCTGGGTCGTGTTTATTACAAAACAGCAACTCTGCTACGCATAAGGGTGGGTCAATATGTAATGCAGTGTGGTCAATACGTTTGACAAAAGAGCAAATGAGCCGCGTCTTGACAAAACCAACATAATGATTTGCGACCAGCACGGATCCAGACCAGCCTGCGCATCAGTTCAGTCTGATCACGATCCATGCTGTTCGCTATCAGTTTCTCTACTTGTAATAGGGTTGGTGAGCGAACAGCATGGATCCTGATCAGACTGCGCGGATGCACAGGCTGGTCTGGATCCATGCTGGTCGCAAACACACTATGTTGGTTTTGTCGTGACGCGGCTCAAATTTTTTAAATTACAAATTTCTATTTCAGCCCTTCGAAGTTGTCCTATGTTGACCCCAAAGACATGATTTACAAAACTTAAGCAACTCTAGCCTGTATAAAGAAGCAGACCTTTGAGAAGTGAAGGTATGACAAATTTGACATCATGAAATGTTAACTTATCGTTCAACAACGAACTCATTACAAATCAAATATCACCTTTTTATTATCAAAATATTTTATGACAACGATGAAATTCTAGCTTTTGTTGTTGTTGTTGTTGTTGTTGTACATTTACTTTCTTTAAGTAATGCTGTCCAATATCCATGTTTTTCAGTCATGTTTCATTTATCTGAAAAATAAAACATAGGCCCTGATAAAAATATACAATTGTTATGGAAAGAATAAATGTCACTTGTTTAATTTGAAATGCGCTCGCATGAATTTATATCTTAAGAGAATAGCCATTTGTTTATTATAATTATACGATACCACCAATCTGATTTACAAACAGCTTCTAAATAACGCTATGCGAGAAATCAATTATTTGAACTTCAGTCAGATTGACATTACGACTGTCTTCAAATTAAATACTGAATTTTAATTTTAATTTTGATTCTATCTGAGCAGATTGCGTCCAATCCAAATTTGTCTCAACAAAATACGTTTCCAGTCGAAAATGAAATACATTCAAAGAACTGACGGGAATATAATAAATAAATTACATGTGCATGTATACATATCAAGAAAAAATCTATGAACTATTATCTCCGACAATAGAAATTATAGTAGTATCATTTCACAGTCCAGATTCGAGTATGCTCATTCAAACCTAGACTAGAGAGAATCACTTATAAGAGTTTACTTAGAATAATTTCTAATCATTAATACTAGTGCATTGTATAAACACTATACTCAAACTTGTTTGCTGGTTTGTTATTCGATGTATTGTGTGTGTGTGTGGGGGGGGGGGGGGTTCTTTCTCGCTGTTTGATTCTTTTGTCTTTTGTGTGTGTTATTGTTGGTTTTTTTTGTTGGTTTTTTTGTTGTTGTTTTTTTGAGAGAGAGAGTTTTGTTGATTTTTTTTCTTTGCTTGTTTACATGGTTTTGTTTGTTGTTGTTTTTTGGCTTAGCATGCGTTTTTGCAACTAAAACTATGTTTTTGTTGTTGTTGTTTTTCCTTTCTTTCTTTCTTTCTTTCTGTTTATCACCCAGCAATAAAACATTAGAAATGTTAAACGGAATAACCTTATTCGACGTAGAAATTACACTTGAGAAAATGTGACGACTATGAGCAATTTCATTTCAACGCAGACGCCTGACGTAAAAGAAGACCTATAAATCCAATGACAGACTATATTAAAATTTGCAAAATTCAATGCTTGGTTCGGAAAAAAGAAATTTACTCAATTGAATAAACCAAACGTTGAATATATGATAAATGATTGCCTGGTGATGTCATGCCTTTAACGAACAAATAATAGTCTTTAATTTGTTTTATAAAGTTTGCGGTATTTTAGCCGTAATAAATAAAAAAGATATTCAACATAAAAATGTTTACCTTTATTCACAAATGATTTGGCATTTTAGATTTATTAGCCGAACAAAAGTGCTCCACCAAGTAGCCCAGGAAAAATCCTCCATAATGACCACCGTACGGGTATCCAAAGCCTCCGCCTCCTATTAATGCACCGGTTAGAAAACCAAGTCCTATGCCCCTCCCAAATCCGCCTCTTCGGAAACCACGCCTTCCAAATCCTCTGTAGAACTGAGCATCGCTTTGGTGTGTAGCACTCAGTAAAATGGCAAAGGCAAGAATCAATGCTGTAATTTTTTGTTTCATCGTTTACCTATAAACACAAGAATTGTATCTCAAAGAAAACTTATATTTCATATTTCATAATATGAAACCTCTGGTTATTATTATTATTATTATTATTATTATTATTATTATTATTATTATTAAGTGGCATTATGCCCATCAAAGGGTATATAGTGTGTGGAACAGGCGAATATCAAAATAAGTTTTCATTTTGCCATAATTCCTTTTAATTTAATAATTTACTTCCCATAAACAATAAATAATGCACAGGTCCAAATAAAATGTTTGTAAATATCCATTAGAATTTACCTCTAACGCTCAGTTTATAAAAAGAGTGGGGCAGTCTTTTATATTTTTGGCAGATTTATAGTTTTATCCTGAATGTTTTCTTATATCAGCTGTTGGTCAAACACCATTTTAACAGTCAATCTTTTGAAATATAAAGACAATTCAGCTCAACTTGACTATGAAAATATGAGCATAATGTCACTTTATTATTATTATCCTCATCATCATCATCCTCGTCATTATTATTATTATTATTATTAAATTATTATTATTATTATTATTATTATTATTAATTATTATTATTATTATTATTATTATTATTATTATTATTATTATTAAATTATTATTATTATTATTATTATTATTAAATTATTATTATTATTATTATTATTATTATTATTATTATTATTATTATTATTATTATTATTATTATTATTATTATATTATTATTATTATTATTATTATTATTATTATTATTATTATTATTAAAACATTGTGAAAGGTTTTTAAAGTTTATTTTAAATTCTAACATTCATAGCTTTCAGTCTCACCTCATATGCTTGCTAATCCGCTTAATGCCGAACGCGAAATAACGAGATTTCGTTACTGTTAATAACAATATGGACAGACATTTAAAAACGTAATAGATACTAATATCATTTTATCAATTACCTACAAAACATATGTAAATTTTTTTTTATGTGAAGATACAAATGTACATCATCTGTTGTTTTTTTAACTTATCAGAAAAAAACTGTCATGTCATTTATGAGTGTTTGTTACCAAACATCTGTTTTAGTATGGTTTTTACGTGACTAACCGTTACGAGCATTTATAGTAGGGACCGGTTCACTTCCATTTACATGTGCTTTACACCGTGTTCTAAAATGTGTTATATATTCGATGTTCGTTAATTGGATACGGCTTCTTACTTCATGCCCTTCATCGCTGTGGGTTCGAATCCCGTCAGGGACTTTGGATTCTTCTTTTCATGTAACTATCCAGCTAGGTTACGTCAGGTCGGACTAATGCATGGAGGGGCATCTGAAGTACTCATCAACCAATAAAGCTGCACCTGTACAGAGTCGCTTTGACTTAATCCGTGTGTCTCAAAACTCAAGAATACAAAATTTCATGTTACTTAAATGTTAACATTTGTTTGAGTACTGTTGTTATGTATGAGTAATAATGATGATGATGATGATGGTGGTGATGATGATGATGATTATAGTGATCATATAGACAACGGTAATAATAGATGTTATCCAGAACCCTGCCAATGTGGGTATACCCCCATCTAATCCCGGGGGCAAAATAGCTTCACAACCGTTCAAGGCTTTCGCTTATTATTGCTATATTCGCCAAAATATATGCTGTAACCGTTTAAGACTGTATCCCAGGATAAGAAGGGTCATACACCACCCACTGTTGCCGAGTTCTTGTGTAATTCTACTAAATTACGATATTCCTTTGTCTTTAATTTAGAATAGTTTTTTTTCCTTCAAATTAATGTCTAGATATATCATCATATTCAATGTACATCTACCTTAAAGTTGTTCACTTTCGTCTTAAAGTTTGGTACATTAGTACTAGAAACAATGATTGCAAATCGAAAAAAAAAAACAACAAACACACACACACATAAAAATGAAATAATCATTTATGAATTTTATTCCCTAAAATGTAATTCATCTTAAATATTGCCTGTAGTAATCATTACTTATACAATATGGCATGTGTATGTTTGAAATTACATGAGATACTTTGTAAAAAATCAAAAGCATAAAAAGGTTAATTACCCCACACACATTGACAAAATTATGTGGAAAATATCAAGAAAAGCAATGTCACAATAATCATTGCATGAATCAGCAATTTTATACATATGTACTCAATGGTCTTATTGTGGCAGGTTTTTATCCTCTTTTTTTTTTTTTTTTTTTTGTTGCTACCGTCGAATATTTGCTAATAAATCTATATTCAGATGATTTCTTTATTACCCATATTACGCAATAAATGGGTGATTAAATTGTAGATGTATTTGAGATGTAATATTTGAGATGTAATAAAAGACAATTGAGCCGCGTCACGACAAAACCAACATAATGGGTTGGCGAGCATGGATCCAAACCAGCCTGCGCATCCGTCTGATCCATGCTGTTTACTTACAAACCCTATAACAAGTAGAGAAACTGATAACGAACAGCTTGGATCCTGATCAGACTGCGCGGATGCACAGGCTGATCTGTATATTTATCATGGGTTTCCTATGTTAAATGATGTTAGCAAGCTTAATTTTTTAATTTCCAATGGTAGTATTGTTAGAGAAGTTGCAAAATCCTGCTACCTTATTTTAGAAAAACGTGTACAATGCTTGTATTATGATTAGGTCTTTTTATATATACAGTTTTATATGGTTTTAAGACTTTTTTATTAATGAAAATAGTCTCCAAAATAAAAGGCTTTTTTAGTGACATCACTTTTTTTAAAGAATTTAAGATCTTAGCTGTTTTTCAAAGATATTTTAAAGTGTAAAGAATTAAACATCTTAGCTGTTTTAAAGTATTGTAACAAATTAAAGTTCTTATCTAATAGTTAAGTTATATTATCAGTCAAACAACTACTCAGATTGTATTTGATCTTACTGAACTGCTCATATATGAATAAAATACCTATCTGTGTAAGGTTTAATCTGATCTAACCTTTTAAATGTAGATTGTATTTTATTATACTTGTAACATGTTTGTTACGACATAAAAAAAGATATATTGTTATTGTATTGCATTGTATTTTAATGTGTTGTATTAAATGTATATTAAATTGCATTGGCGTCATTGTATTGTATTGTATCATATTGTATTGTTATTGTATTGTATTTATTTTGTATCTATTGTATTAAATTGCATTGTTATTTATTTATTGTATTTTGTATCTTTTGTATTGTTGTTGTATGTTATTGAATTGAATTGCATTGCATTACATTGTGTTGTATTGTATTGTATTGCATCGTTTTGTATTACGTGTATATTGTATTGTATTCAATTTGTAATAAATTATTACATTGTATTGGTGTCGTATTTTAAATTTTTAAGACGGAATCACTGTATTATTAACAGCAAGCCTATGTAACACCGCACTTTGGGGTCCAACACACATCGTGGTCCAATCCAAAAGTGCGTTACGTACTTTTTGGTGCGACCCCAACGTGCGTTAAACAGGTAGTTACGTATTTTTGTATAACAGACAAACGACCGCACTTTGGGGGTAAATATTCATAAAACTGAATTTTAGTGATATATTAACGTTATATGAGCCGCGTCACGACAAAACCAACATAATGCGTTTGCGACCAGCATAGATCCAGACCAGCCTGCGCATCCGCGCAGTCTGATCAGGATCCATGCTGTTCCCTGTCAGTTTCTCCACTTGTAATAGAGTTGGTAAGACTGTGCTGGATCCATGCTGGTCGCAAACCCATTATGTTGGTTTTGTCATGGCGCGGCTCATATCATGTATTTTAATTAAAGATAACGAATAAAGTTGGTGAAATATATTATATTATATATCTGACCTTTTGAATGACTTTTTCTGTAGCCAGTCGTCGCTAAATAATTCTGATAAAGAACTTCATTTTAATGATTGTAATATGCCTATAAACACACTTTGTTCCATTTCTATTACCCCTCAGGATGTTGAAGACGCTCTGCTGTCACTTAAAACAAACAAAGCTTCAGGTCCTGATGGGGTCAGTAACCGAATATTGCGGGAAACTGCTTCAGTTATTAAATTTCCCCTATGTTCGTTGTTCAATCAGTCTCTTCTGACTTGTAAAATACCATTTACATGGAAAAAGGCCAATGTGTGTGCTGTCTTTAAAAAAGGTGATCCATCTGTTCCAAATAACTATCGTCCGACTTCCCTGTTGTGCTGCATAGAAAAGGTTTTTGAACGTATTATATTTAAGTATCTTTTTAATTTTCTTCAAGATAATAACTTTCTTTCTTCCGTACAGTCAGGCTTCAGACCAGGTGACTCAACGGTAAACCAGTTAACGTACTTGTACAACACATTCTGTAAAGCTTTAGATGACGGATTAGAAGTTAGAGCTGTGTTCTTTGACATAAGTAAAGCGTTTGATAAAGTCTGGCACAAAGGTCTTCTCTTTAAGCTGAAAGCTGCTGGAATAGAAGGTTGTCTACTTAACTGGTTTTCTGACTATCTAAGTAACAGGCACCAGGCGGTTATCCTACCTGGGGTCCAATCAGACTGGTCGATAGTAAAGGCTGGAGTACCCCAAGGCTCCATCCTTGGGCCGCTACTATTTCTTGTTTTCATCAATGACATCGTGGAAGATATAGGCTCTAAAATCAATCTTTTTGCTGACGATACAAGTTTACATATTATTGTTGACAACCCTGCTTCTGCTGCTGAAACACTTCAATCTGATATAGACAAGATATCAGCTTGGGCTGAAAAAATGGCTAGTTACTTTCAATCCATCGAAGTCTGAATCTATGGTTATCTCTCGTAAAAGAAATAAACCCTTTCACTCTTCACTTCTAATGCATAACCAACAAATAACAACTGTAAACAGTCACAAACATCTTGGCATCCACCTTTCAGACGATTGCTCGTGGCATTGTCACATTAACTATATTACCGAACGAGCTTGGAAGAGGATACACATCATGAGGAAATTGAAGTTTCAACTTGACCGTAGATCTCTTGAAGTGATATATTTAACTTTCATCCGACCGCTTTTGGAATACGCCGATGTTGTCTATCTAAACTGCACACAATATGAGAAACTTGAGCTTGACAAAATTCAAAATGAAGCGTCTCGTATTGTGTGCGGTGCTACAAAACTTGTATCATTAGACAAACTCCATAGTGAAGTTCCTTGGGAATCCTTAGAATCTCGAAGAAATAATCATATGCTTATCTTACTTTATAAAATGAAAAATGGCTTAACACCAGATTACTTGTGTTCTTTACTTCCACCTACTGTAGGCGAAAATTCAAGGTACGATCTACGCAATGCTACAAATATTCAGACTTTTCGAACACGAACTACTCTTTATCAAAATGCTTTTCTTCCAACTGCTCTGAATAAATGGAATGCCCTTCCAACTGAAGTGCAAAATTTACGTTCACTGTTTGCTTTCAAATCCCATTTGAGACGAAGCAGCTCTAGTTGTCCGATTTATTTCTATGAAGGCGATAGAAAATGGCAGATCTTTCATGCTCGACTTCGTACTGAATGTAGTTCACTTAATCAGCATCTATTTAAGAAAAATATTTCTCCATCTCCACTTTGTCAGTGTGGCATAGTGGAAAGTAATTACCACTTTTTCTTTGAATGTCATCGCTATGCTGACAGCAGGGCCTCTTTTCTTAACACTATATCTACTATTTGTTCAGCAACTCTCCAAAAGTTATTAAATGGAGACCCAAACATTAGTGATGATGCAAACAGAAGACTGTTTGAAGCCGTTCATACATACATCCGAGAAAGCAGGAGATTCTCTTAAGCATATTCACATCAGCTCAAATCAATAAATACTTCCCATCTAAATCGCCGAACTATCCGAATGATCCAGATTTAATTTATTTCTTCTTCTTTTCTATTTTGCTGAAAGTTTCTTACTTCATTTCTTTCTATCTTAATTTACGTTATTTCTCTTTAATTTTATATAACAAATGATGCAGTCTTGTATTCTCATTCATTTTTTTGTATTAATATTTGCTTTACATTATAACTAAATGTTAGAAACAATTTTGACTTTAACTTCTTAAAAAAAAATGTAAAATCAGATATATTTCAAGCAAGTCACATATACTGTCATACCGTATTTTATGCATTGTAAATCTATAAGGAGAAGGCCTTTATAAGCTCAGCTTTCGGACCCAATCCTTTTTCAGCATATTATGTTTGTATTGTGTACATTATTGTCTGTATATATATTGTGAATTTGTTCGAAATAAACTATGTTTAAACTAAATATATTATATAATTATTTGGTTATATTTTCCTATTTATTATATTTTTTATTTAATCATATGTCTTATAGAATGGATGCTTTGAAATGAGATATTTAAACATGTTTCATGTGTATTGATTGTAATAACACATTAGATAGCGCATAATTTAAAGTGACATCTTGCTATTTGTTTATGACAAGTTCAGCTAATTTGAATATTTTTTTCAAAAGACTGACCATTATGAAGGTGATCGGCCAACAGTTGATTTGGAAAATGTTAAGGATAAATATAAAACTGCCTAAATATATAGATGCCCCACTATTATTTATTAATATTACAGTTATATTCAAATACATATTCTTAGGTCACGTGTTTTATTTATTGTTCATGCGAAAGAAAATGATGAAATTGAAAGGAATCATGTGGCAAAATATAAAACTTATTTTTACGTTCACCTGTTCAATCACTACATTTATATGCCCTGTGATGGAATATATTATAGGTATATATTTAAATTAATTAATTTCCATTTATGACAGGATTTATTTTTAATGTAGCTTTTGGAAAATATGAAAATCATTTAAATTAATATTTGATTTGGCGGTCAAATAAAAATGGCAGCTTTTCTGGTAGGATAAATGAGATATAAATTTTATAAACCTTACAATAATCCCGAAATCAGCTGAATGATTTCATCGAATCAGAATTTAAAATTTACCGTGATGCACATTTACACTTACATTAAATTTCACTCGTGTCATTTGATTTTAATATAAGGATGGCGCCCAATATAGCCACAAATTGAAAATACGTTCTTGAGGGCACAGTAATGGTATTTAAGAACTTACAGCTGCAAATACTTTCATAAAATAACTTAAATGATACATGACAG
>NW_026862471.1:0-12417 GCF_026571515.1 Ruditapes philippinarum
CTTGAATTTCAAACAAAGCTACCATAGTTTCCAAAAAATTTGTGTTGCTACGCTCAGTATAAGTTTATCCAATATATAGATAGATGAGTTGGTTGAGTAAAAAATGGGGAATTTATTAAAGAAGTGACTGATTGAATTTCCATGGTCAAGCAAAAAAAAAATTACTGATGTCTTTATTTTTATGCAAAAAAATGTTTTGGGCCTGTGCTAATCTACCCAGGTCTATATCTTTTCTTGACCAGTTATCATTCTATTTCTGTAGTTATTTAATAACAATTAATCATGAACACATGGTCTTCATCAAAAAAGTTCTTCAGAAATTCATTAACCAATGTATTTAGGTCATCAAGTGTTCTTGAGCAGTAATCATTTCTATTTCAGCAATTATTAAAGGACAAATCATGAACTCATGGTTTTCATCAAAAGTTCTTCAATAGTTTGTGACATTATTAAAGGACAAATCATGAACCCATGGTTTTCATCAAAAAGTTCTTCAATAATTTTCATCGATCCTAAGTTCATGAACCTTTAAAGAATTCGGGTTATTGTTCTTTTTTATGTCAATGAACAGTTCATGAAACAAGCTTGAAGAACTGTTCATGAACATAAGTTCTTGAACAATCATTACGAACTGTTTAGGACCAGTTCATGAACTGTTCTTAAATGTATTGAAAAGTTCATGATTTCAAGAACACTATTTCACAGGGGTAGTCAAATAAATGTATATTATATGTCTTGTAATATCAATGAGTGGACACTTAAGATTGAAGTGATTTGTTTTTCCTTTAATTTAAGTGATGCTTATAATTTGTGAACATATTTGTTGGAAAAAAAAAGTTGTTGTTGTATTTGATATTAGTTAAACAATGATTAAGTTAAAATAATTTTATTTTTATCTGAAATTGGAATTTAAATTTAGCTACAGTGTCCATAAGTATGCTAAATCTAGACAATCTATGCTATTACCATCCTTTGTATTAAAGTTTAAATACATCATTCTTTCAGTTTCGGAATTTAAAATAATATCAGATTTACCAAGATACAAAATAATATTCCACCAATTACTGACAGCCGATTTTGTCTTGTACGTCTACCAATTTGATGATAGTTTTCTCCGTAGCTCTTCATTGTGTATTATCAATTCATCAGATGCCTGACTGCAACCATCCATAATATTGTGTGAGCCGAAAATTACTGCTTTTACATGGATGATTTCTGATTTGCAATCGACCCTTCAATTACAGGAACACTTTATCAACTGCCCGCCAAATAGAGAGATATTTGTCCCTAACATTTCATTGACAAATAAATGGCTGCTCTCTGATACAGTGTGGACAAAATTATATGTCTGCTATGAAATAAACTAGAGGTTGTTACCATGTGTACACTGGAGGAGGACAACTGAGTTATGAGATCAGAATCCTTGGACCGATATTTACTAACAACTGATCAAATAAATTTTGACTTTCATAATGCTATTTTTGCAAAATTAAGCTCTGGTGGATATTAACAGAAATTTCATTGGGCAATATGAATTTGTTAATTCTTTATCATGCAAAATCAATGATATGAAAGAAATTGTGGCAAAATGTATGCTTTTTTGCATTGCTTTGAATGGGCATAATGTCACTTTCACCCCAAAATGTTATGTGTCAAAGAGCTTCTAAAATTGAGCAATGACTTAAAGACAAACAGACTTTTCAGGCGGGCCTGCTTATATTGGTAATACAGGCTGATCATTTTTGGTTCCAGCACATTAAATTTAATATAAATACTGTGCATCCTTTTCATAACAACCCTCTGAAGAGCAATTACCTCTTTACAACAACAGTTGTTTCTTCCCATAGTAACAATTCACTATAAATTTAAACAGAGACCAGCCTGCGCATCCGCACAGTTTGATCTGGATCTATGCTGTGCGCTATCAGTTTCTCAGTACTTGTTATAGGGTTGGTAAGCGAACAGCATGGATCCTGATCAGACTGCGCGGATGCGCAGGCTGGTCTGGATCCATGCTGGTCGCAAACCCATTATGTTGGTTTTGTCATGGCGCGGCTCATTTAAGAAAGATACAATGAAAAATCTCAAACTTAGATTAGTGTGGACATAAGTCTCTTTAATTATCTTGAATTGTTTCCCTATAAGGCAACACTAATATGTTCTCTTTTACAAGACATAATGGTGTGAATGAAATTAATGGCTCATTAAAGTGTTATACATTTATAGCAAGTCTGTTTTTCTTCTTGTTTGTTTTTTATTGGTTTTTTCCTTTACGGGAGAAAAAATTTTTGGTGCCTGGAAAAGAGGGCTAGGTCCAGATAGTGTTCAAAAAACTTTTTTTTAAAATTTTCCAGTCTTTCTAAAACCTTGTAATAAAGGGTATTTTAGGTTTTTTCTGTTAAAAAAGGAAAATTTTTTTTTTTATGAATTTGGGATGAAAATTAAAAATTTTCCCTTTTAAATTGTTTTAGTGCAAACTTAAAAAATTTTCAAAAAAAAATGAATAAAATTTTTTAAAAAATTTCCTTTTTTGCCCAAAAATCACTTTAACTTTTTTAAGTACGGACTTATAACTTTTGATTTAAATTTTGTTTATATTAAAGGGCTACATTAGTATTATTTTTAGAATATTGTTCTCTCCCCTTTTTTGCTTACCTGAAACTTTTCTCAGGGTGACTTTTAGGAAACGATTTAATTCCCTCGTCCGTCCGGCCTTTCCCCAATTTTCTTATGGAACAACCCCTAGCGGAGGGTTTTTTCCTCAATTTATTTATCAAAATTTGGGCAGGTTTCTTATCTATTGAAAGCTCGGATTGGGGTTCGAACATGGGGCATCTCGATTTAAAAAAATAGGGCCAAGAGCCTTAAAAAAAGAAAAAAACCCTTTTGAAAATCTAGAGGGCAAATTTTTTCCCAAACTTTTACAAAACTTTTGGTTTAGGATGTTTGTCTAGGGGATAGCCCCGGAATTTTATTCGAACCCTGGGGGGCATCCGGGATGAAAAAGTTTGGTCACAGGGGCCTTAAAATAGAAAAAACCCCTTTTGGCACTCTAGTGGGCACTTTTTTAACCCAAACCCTCATCAAACCCCTTTGGTCAGGGAAAGTTTTCTAGTCAATTTTTCTTGGATGAGTTTGAAAATGGGGCATCTCTCTTGAATGAAAAACTAGGGTCAAGCGAAGCTAAAAAATAGAAAAACCTTGTGACCACTCTAGTGGTCACATTTTTGACCCAATCCATCCATCAAACTTTTGTCAGGATGCTTGTTTAGATAATAGCTCGGATGAGTTCGAATATGGGCATCTCTGATGAAAACTAGGTCACCGGAGCTAAAATAGAAAACCTTGTTAACACTCTAGCGGTCACATTTTTGCATCAATCCATCATCAAACTTGGTCAGGATGCTTATCTAGTTGATAGCTTGGATGAGGTTCGAACATGGGTCATCTCGATGAAAAAGTAGGTCACCGAGCTAAAAATAGAAAAACCTTGTTAACACTTTAGCGGTCACATTTTTGCATCAATCATCAATCAAACTTGATCAAAATGCTTGTCTAGGTAATAACTCGGATGAGTTCAAACATGGGTCATCTCGGATGAAAAACTAGGTCACAGGAGCTAGAAATAGAAAAACCTTTGTTAACACTCTCTAGTGGTCACAATTTGACTCAATTGTCATCAACTTGGTCAGGAAACTTGTCTAGGTCATTGCCTGGGAATAAATCGAACATGGGACATCTCGGATGAAAAACTAGGTCACAGGAGCTAAAATAGAAAAATCTTGTTAACACTCTAGTGGCTACTGTTGTGGATCCAAATATTTCTGTTAATTGTCTGAAAGGTTTGTTGTTTGATGATTTCTAAGTCAAGATCGAACATGGGGTCATCTTGGATGAAAAACTAGGTCAACCGCCCAAATATGGAAAAACCCTTGTTAACATTCTAGTGGTCACATTTTCGACTCCAATTATCATCAAACTTGGTCAGAATGCTTGTCTAGCGTAATTTGCTTGGATGAGTTTTCGAATCGCATATGTGAAACTAGGTCACCGGAGCTAAAAATAGAAAAAATCTGTTAAACACTCCTAGTTTATTTTGCTACTGTTTTGATCCAAGTATCCTGGAAATTGGTCTGAAAGTTTGTTTTGATGAATTTCTAGGTCAAGTTTGAATATGTGTCACCTGGGTAAAAAACTAGGTCGCACTGCTTCAAATATGGATAATCCTTGTTAAAACTTGTAGTGGTCACATTTTTGACTCCCTTTCATGAAGGGACTTGGTCAGAATGCTTGTCTAGGCTAATTGTTTGGATGATTTTGATAATTCAGGTGAGCGATCTAGGGCCATCATGGCCCTCTTGTTTCTTTTTATAATCTTTTAATTTTTTGTCCATAAAGTTTGGATGACATGAACAAAAATCTTAATTTTTGTCTGGGTTTACCACAGTATGTATGTTTGGATTTTTATCACATTTTTTTCTCCATAAATTGTAAATTAAGACAATTTTACAAAGGATTTTGTTACAGTAATAAAAGCAATAAACAAAGGATGGAGTTGAGCTTATTAAAAAAAAAAAAAAATTCAATGGGATTAAAACATTAAATTTCTTTTAGCAAATTCTTGCATGAAGAAACATTATTTAGCAAATATGGAATGTAATTGTTTGTCTTTGACCTTCTTTGTTGTTGAAAGAGGTGAAAATTACTGCTCTTAAACATAGCATGAGTCTTTCCTATTACACAAATAATCTATTCACTGTGCCAAAACTAGCTATATTTATCCCTAGTAATTTATTGTCAAGCAAACAGCCACTTGCCAACCAGCAAGCACTGTCAATTTCCTGTCTGCCGTTTACAAAATTATAGCGCTGATCGGAATTGAGATGTTCCTGATGTTTACATGTAAAAAAATCAATGAGTTTTAAGAATGGTGGAGTGCTTTCTTTCTCCCTTATTTTTATGGACTGTATTTTCACACAATAGGGAAGTTTTACTAATTTTGTAGATATGATAACAATTTATATTTGAGAAAATTTTAAAGACTGTTTCGATTATTTACTTGACTTAAAAGAGCAGTAAAATGCACGAAATACTTATTAGGTCTCCCTTGTTAAAACTGTTGGAAATTCCCACTGACAGACCTCTTAAGCCTTTTATTATATTGGTAATACTGCCATTTTTTTGTCCAATGAAAAGTTTTAATTTGACAAAAGCAGTAGTAGTACCAACTTACACATATGAGCCACGTCATGACAAAACCAACATAATGGGTTTGCGACCAGCATGGATCCAGACCAGCCTGCGCATCCGCGCAGTCTGATCAGGACCCATGCTGTTCGCTTACAAACCCTATAACAAGTAGAGAAACTGATAGCGAACAGCATGGATCCTGATCAGACTGCGCCGATGCACAGGCTGATCTGGATCCATGCTGGTCGCAAACCATTATTATCCCCCGCCGAAAATTTTCGGCGGAGGATATAGTAATAGTCTCCGTCCGTCCGTCCGTCCTTCCGTCCGAAATTTTTGTCCGGAGCATATCTCTAAAAGTATTTGAGTTATCAACTTGAAACTTCATAGGTGGATAGACCTCATTGAGGAGGAGTGTAGTGCACAAGAATGATAACTCTACCATGCATGATTTTTGAGTTATTGCCCTTTGTTATTTTTCAAAATTGATTTTTGTCCAGAGCATAACTCCAAAAGCCTAAGAGATATTAACATGAAACTTCATAGGTGCATAGATATTCACTCAGGAGGTGTGCAGTGCACAAGAATGATAACTCTTCCTTTCATAATTTTTGAGTTATTGCCCTTTGTTTATTTTCATACCTAATTTTTCACCTGAGTTGGAGCATAACTCAAAAAAGTGTTTGAGATATCAACATGAAATGTCATAGAAGGATAGATCTTATTGAGGAGGAGAAATGTTGTGCGCAAGAATGATAACTCTTCCCTATACAATTTTTTGAGTTATTGCCCTTTGTTGTTTTTTTCATGCTATTTTGTCCAGAGCTTATCTGAAAAAGTATTTGAGGTATCATCTTGAAAAAACTTCATAAGGTGGATGGATCTCATTGAGGAGGAGTGCAGTGCTAAAGAATGATAACTCTGCCCTGCATTATTTTTGAGTTATTGCCCTTTGTTATTTTCAAAATTAATTTTTTGTCCAGAGCATAACTCAAAAAGCTTTGAGATATCAAAATGAAACTTCACAGGTGCATAGATCTCACTCAGGAGATGTGCACTGCACAAGAATGATAACTGTACCTTTTATAATTTTTGAGTTATTGCCCTTGTTATTTTTTTCATACTTATTTTTAAATTCACTTTTTTTTTTTTTCAAAAAGTATTTGAGGTATCAACTTGAAACTTCATAGGTGGATAGATTTTACTGAGGAGGGATGCAGCACACAAGGATGATAACCTACCCTGCATTATTTTCAGTTTATTGCCCTTTGTTATTTTCAGCCATCAGTATTCACATAGGTTTCAAAAATTGTAATCACTATAGCCATCAGTTTTCATTACCAAAAGACCTCTTAAAATGGAATTATTCTGCTCTACTACATATACATTCTTCCAATGAGCAAACACATTCGGCGGGGGATGGCCATGTTGACATGGCTCTTGTTTTGCTTTTGTCATGGCGTGGCTCATATATGTATTTTGTGTAATAATTTCACTTGATATTGTCTGTTTTTCAGGCGACAAATTTGTGCTAAACAAATAAATTGTTATGGAAATAAGACCAGAATATTGTGTTTAAGACAACAGTAAGATATGGGGCAAATCAGCCTTGTCGTGACCATGTTCTAATAGACTGCCTGTCCACGGACCCGCAATATTTCTCTCGAAAACTGCATCAGTTTCTGAGAGAATGGCTGAACAATTGCTTACTGATTCAGTAAAAATGATTTGTCATATCTTGCCTAGAAGTTATTACATTGAAGGAGTTTTGTCTACAAATTACATATGCCTGTCAACACAAAGTATTGTCTTTGTAAATGAAGTCATAAATCCTGTTTCTTGAGATTGCAATAGCAGCAGAGACTTCAGATTAAAGATAAAATTTCTGGGTTACTCTATAGTAAATACTGAAATATTAATTGTAATAATGTAATTAGTCCCCTACCGGTTTACCGGAGGGGACTTTAGGTTTACCCTCCGTCCGTCTGTCCGTCCGTCTGTCCGTCAGTCTGTCCGTCCGTCTGTCTGTCAGTCCGTCCACAAAACTGGATCCCGCGATAACTTGAAAAATACTGAAAATATTTTTATGAAACTTGGTATATGGATAGATGGCAGTATGGAGATTATGCATGTCTTTTTCTTTTCTTCCTATGTTAAAAATTCTGGTTGCTATGGCAACAAATAGGCTGAAAATATGGCAAATTTTACACATAAACTGGATCCAGTGATAACGCAAAAAGTACTGGAAATATTTTTATGAAACTTGACATATGGGTAGATGGCAGTCTTGAGATTATGCACGTCTTTTTCTTTTCTTCCTATGTTGAAAATTCTGGTTGCTATGGTAACAAATAGGCTGAAAATATGGCAAATTTTACACATAAACTGGATCCAGTGATAACGCAAAAAGTACTGGAAATATTTTTATGAAACTTGACATATGGGTAGATGGCAGTCTTGAGATTATGCACGTCTTTTTCTTTTCTTCCTATGTTGAAAATTCTGGTTTCTATGGCAACACATAGACTTAAAATATGGCAAATTTTACACATAAACTGATTCCAGTGATAACTCAAAAAGTACTGGAAATATTTTTATGAAACTTGACATATGGGTAAATAGCAGTCTTGAGATTATGCATGTCTTATCTGTTCTTCCTATTTTGAAAAAATATCAGTTGCCTTGGCAACAAATAGGCTTAAAACATGGCAAATATAACGATATTTTTGATGAAATTGCATCTTTAATTCAAGAGTTTTCTCCTCTTTAAGAATTTTGCTTTTAAAATGTTATATTTTGGTAACAGGGATGTTTCAAATATTAACTAAAATTAGAGTGTCCTTCAATCCGTCTGTCTGTCTGTTCATAAAAACTGTTTCCTATTAAGGCCCCCACGATTACACGTTTAAACGAATTCGTTTCGATTTTCATTCATAAACGTTTACGATATTTTTAACCGTTTAATCGAAATGACCATATTGTCTTACAAAATTTCTTAATCATTGCCTGTAATCATGGATTTTATCAATTCTAGTGGTTTATTCCAAAGTAAAAAACGGAAAATGGGTGTTTACAACCCTCCACACAGCATTACCGTGCAAAAAATGCTCGTGACATAATACATTTTTGGTAAAAAATGGGGATACAATGCAGAAAATGTGTGCTGACTCAATCGTGATGAGCCCTGAACATTCTTTATTTGTACATGTATTAAAAATAGAAAGTAAGTCATCATTTGGCGACTCAAATACATGGTGTATATAGTACATAGAGGTACCACCGTTTAAACGGTATCGTTTCGGTTCTTAGCAATCGTGTAAACGTTTACAAAAAATTGTAAACGTGGGAGCCTTATTTCCTATGATCACTTTTAAAGAACTTTTCCAACAAATTTACTTAAAATAGAGAAAAATTGAAACATTATTGAATGGCCAATGGCCCTTCAGAATGTTGAATGGGTTCTAACCGTACTGTTACTATCTAATCGTAATTTATACTGAAAATTCTGATTGTTGTTTAAATACTGGAATTCTGATTGTGACTGATATTGAATATTCTGATTTTAATTATTAGTACTGAAATATTAATATTAATTAATACTGAATTTTTAATTGTGATTAAATATTGAAATTCTGATCAAATGTAATTAATGCTGAAATTCTAAATGTATAGAGGATATTTGTTTAGTTCAGTGTTAGATCGGAATATATTTCACCGAGTGAGCACCAAAAGGTATATTTCACGAGTGGCGCAGCCATGAGTGAAATATGAACTTTTGGTGTTCACAAGGTGAAATATATATCGATCTTACACTAAACTAAACAAATTTTCTTTTTATTATATGCAAAGAAACGTTTTAAAAAGACATTAAATCTAATACTTAATGAAAAGCGCGCCAAATAATAATACAACGTGACGTCATTTACGACGTCACGTCATTAAGTTGGCACCCAGTACTGTGCACGCTGGTATTTCAATGAAACAACGTAAGGGGCTTAAATTCAAAACAATGAAATTATCAAAGTGGTAATTTTACTGTTTCAAACAGTGAAATTACCAGTTTTATATCACTGATATATTTCTATAAACCACCGAAAAGCATGTAATAAACATGATTATTACTGAAATTCTAATTGTAATTAATACTTAAATTCTAAATGTGATTAATACTGAAATTATCATTGTAATTAAAACTAAATTTTTAATTGTAATTAATACTGAAATTCTAAATGTAATTAATACTGAAACTCTCATTGTAATTGAAATACTGAAATTCTAAATGTAATTAATACTGAAATAGTTTATTATTGTATAAAGCGTATTCAGTAAGATAATATTTTTGATTTGATGTACCGTAAGTACTTTAAAAGTTGTGCTAATTCTTATGGCCAAATTCTATTTTTACTTAATTTAAGCATGAAATTAGCTACAGTGTGAAAGTGTTGTATCTTTCTAGTGGATAATATAAGTTTACAACTGATTTGCTCTAAGTCTGTGTGATTATTCATTTCTTGTGGGAGAATATGTGTCAGTCCTAACGATGTGTTTTATTATTAGCCTGTGTGTGAAATGTGTTCCTGGTGACAGGAAACAGAAATTTCCTTAAAACTAATTATACAGCTTTGTAAAACATGTCTTTTGTAAATTACTTTGAATGAGACAGGGTTTTAAATTAGACAAAATTAAAGAAAATCTATTGCATGGACAGATTTACTTTCTTATTCTGAAAAAAAATACGACAACAATTAAGTCAGGTCTTGAAAAGGCAAAATTGAATCCATTAGTAACAAGGGTGCCATAGTCACAAAATACGCCCGTTTATGAAAGCTTTAGATGGAGATGGGGGCATTATGGATCAGTGTTATCTAGCAAGCAAGTTTTTATTCTTGGCACTGGGTTGTTAAATGAACCTTAAAACAAATCAGTAGGGAAGATATGCACAGGATGTGTGATCTTGACCTTGGTCGCAGGGACCTGAATTTTATGCACGGCACTCAGCCTCAAAATGATGAACATTTGTGCCAAATTATATTGAAATCCCTCTATGCATGTAGAAGTTTTGCTCCAGACAAGCGTTTTTCTATGAGCTCTAACTGTGACCTTCACCTTTGACCTAGAGACTTGGTTCATGTGCAGGGCACTACGTCTCATGGTGGTGAACAATTCTATAAAGTAACATTAAAATTCCTCCATGCATGTAGAGAATATGCTCCGGACAACATCTAGATATTTAATCATCTCCAGTGACCTTGACCTTGCAAATATTAACCTAAATTAAATGTGTCACACCTGTAGTCATGATAGTTACCATTTGTGCTACAATCCATCAATAAATGATGACTAAATGGTCCCTATACACATCTTCAAATTTTTATCTGAACTTTGACCTCTATGTGTAACCTTGACTTTGGTCGCAGGGATCTGAATTTTGCGTGCGACACTCAGCCTCACAATGGTGAACATTTGTGCCAAGTTATATTGAAATCCCCCTATGAATGTAGAAGTTTTGCTCCGGACAAGCGTTTTTCAATGAGCTCTTAGTGTGACCTTGACCTTTGACCTGGATCATGCATGGAGCAATACATATCATGGTGGTGAACATTTCGATAAAGTATTATAAAAATTCTTCCATACATGTAGGAGATATGCTCCAGACAAAATCTGGATATTTCACCATCTTTAGTGACCTTGACCTTGCATATATTGACCTAAAGTACATGTGTCACAGCCGTAGTCATGATAATGACCAAACACATCTTCATATTTTTATCTAAACTTTGACCTCTATGTGTGACCTTGACCTTCGCTGCAGGGACCTGAATATTGTGCGCGACACTCCGCCTCACAATGGTGAACATTTGTGCCAAGTTATATTGAAATCCCTCTATGCATGTGGAAGTTTTGCTCCGGACAAGCGTTTTTCAATGAGCTCTAGGTGTGACCTTGACCTTTGACCTAGAGACTTAGTTCATGTGCGTGACATGGCTTCTCATAATGGTGAACATTTATATGAAATTTCATTAAAATCCCTCCATGCGTGTAGGAGATATGCTCCGGACAAAATCTGGATATTTCATCATCTTTAGTGACCTTGACCTTGTATATATTGACCTAAATTATATGTATCACAGCCATAGTCTTGATAATGACCATTTGTGTTACAATCCCTCAATAAATGATGACTAAATGGTCCATATACACATCTTCATATTTTTATCTGAACTTTGACCTCTATGTGTGACCTTGACCTTGGCCGCAAGGACGTGAATCTTGCGCGCGACACTCCGCCTCACAATGGTGAACATTTGTGCCAAGTAATATTGAAATCCCTCTATACATGTGGAAGTTTTGCTCCGGACAAGCATTTTTCAATGAGCTCTAAGTGTGACCTTGACCTTTGACCTAGAGACCTGGTTCATGTGTGCAACACTGCTCCTCATAGTGGTGAACATTTCTATGAAGTTTCATTAAAATCCCTCCATACATATAGGAGATATGCTCCGGACAAAATTGGACACCCGCCCGCCCGCCGCCAGGGGCGTTCCCATAATACGTCCCGTTTTTCAAACGGGCGTATAAAAATGAGTCATTATTGAATAAAATTTTGAGTATTATGCTACTATATTAAATTTTGTGTTACGTAAAAAATGGAATTTTTATTTCTGTTTTTACGTATTTCAAGCATTCAACTGTATTCTTGCTGCTTTTGATTATATATACTTGGACGTGGCATAGTGGTCCGGTGGCAATATATTGACCACAAATCAAAGGGTGGAAAGTTTCAGACCATGGCATGGCCATTATTAGTCCCCTACCGGTTTACCGGAGGGGACTTTAGGTTTACCCTCCGTCCGTCTGTCTGTCAGTCCGTCCGTCCACAAAACTGGATCCCGCGAGAACTTGAAAAGTACTGAAAATATTTTTATGACACTTGGTACATGGATAGATGGCAGTATAGAGATACTGCACGTCTTTTTCTTTTCTTCCTATGTTGAAAATTCTGGTTGCTATGGCAACAAATAGGCTGAAAATATGGCAAATTTTACACATAAACTGGATCCAGTGATAACGCAAAAAGTACTGGAAATATTTTTATGAAACTTGACATATGGGTAGATGGCAGTCTTGGGATTATGCACGTCTTTTTCTTTTCTTCCTCTGTTGACAAAATTCTGGTTGCTATGGCAACAAATAGGCTGAAACTATGGCAAATTTTACACATAAAAT